>NW_012291461.1:0-1911 GCF_000151885.1 Dipodomys ordii | reverse complement strand
ACAGAGGGGTACACAGTGGGACACAGCAGGGAACACAGCGAGGACACTGCGGGGGACAAAGCGGGACACCACGGGACACAGTGTGACATAGCGGGACACAGCGGGGACACTGCAGGGACACAGCGGTACAAAGCGGGGTACACAGCAGGACACAGCAGGACACAGCGGGGGACAGAGTGACGGGACACAGTGGGGACACAGCGGGGGACACAGCGAGGACACAGCGTCGATACAGCGGGGACACAGCGGGACACAGCGGGTTACACATCTGGTGACACAATGAGACACATCAGGGGACACAGGGAGGACACAGCGGATCACAGCGTGGGACACAGCGAGGACACAGCGGGACACAGCGGGACACAGCGGGACACAGCGGGGGACACAGCGAGGACACAGCGGGAACCAGCGGGACATAGCGTCGATACAGCAGGGACACAGCGGGACACAGTGGGGTACACAGCTGGGGAAACAACGAAACACAGCAGGAGACACAGCGAGGACACAGCGGAACACAGCGTGGGACACAGCGAGGACACAGCGGGACACAGCGAGACACAGCGGGGACACAGCAGGCACACAGCAGGGACACAGCGGGGGACACAGCGGGACACAATGGGACACAGCGGGGGACACAGCAGGACACAGCGGGGGACACAGCGGGACACAACGGGGAACACAGCGAGGACACAGCGGGACCAGGTGGGACACAGCGTCGATACAGAGGGGACACAGCGGGACACAGCGCGGTACACAGCTGGGGACACAAAGGGACACAGTGGGGGACACAGCGGGACACAGCGAGACACAGTGGGACACAGTGGGGACAAAGCGTGAGACACAGCGGGGGACAGATCGGGAGACAGCGGAGGACACAATGAGGACACAGCGGGACACAGCGGGGACACAGCGGGGACACAGCGTGGGACAAAGCGGGACACCACGGAACACAGCGGGACACAGCGGGAAACAGCGGTGACCCTGCAGGGACACAGCGGGACACAGCGGGGGACACAGGGAGGACACAGCGGGGGACACAGCGGGACACAGCGGGGACTCACCGGGGGACACACCGGGGGACAAACTGGGACACCACGGGACACAGTGGGACAAAGCAGGAAAGAGCGGGGACACTGCGGGAACATAGTGGGACACAGCGGGATACACAGCGGGACACAGCGGGACACAGCGGTGGACACAGCAGGACACAGCGGGATACAGCGGGACACAGTGGGGACAAAGCGGGACACAGCGGGTACACAGCGGGGGACAGCCGGGACACAGTGGGACATAGCGGGGGATACAGCGGGGGACACAGTGGGACACAGCGGGACACAGCATGAACCCAGCATGGGACAGCGCGGACACAAGGGGACACAGCGGACACACAGCGGGGTACAGTGGGGACACAGTGGAACACAGCGGGGACACAGTGGGGGACATCAGGTAGACACAGTGGGACATAGCGGGACACAGCGGGGACACAGCGGGACACAGCGGGGGACAAAGCGGGTGACACAGCGGGACACAGCGGTGGACACAGCAGGACACAGCGGGACACAGTGGGGACAAAGCGGGACACAGCAGGTACACAGCGGGGCACAAATTCAGACACCACGGAACACAGCGGAACATAGCGGGGACACAGCGGGGACACAGTGGGGACACAACGGGGTACATAGCAGGATACAGCGAGGACACAGCGGGGGACACAGCGGGGACACAGCGGGACACAGCGGGGACACAGTGGGACACAGCAGGGGTCACAGAGTCCGACACCGCAGGACACAGCGGGCCACAGTGGGACAAAGCGGGACACAGCGGGGGACACAGCGGGAACACAGCGGGAACACAGTGGGTACACAGCGGGGTACATAGCAGGACACAGCGGCACACAGCGGGGTATACAGC
>NW_012291460.1:0-2433 GCF_000151885.1 Dipodomys ordii | reverse complement strand
TCACAGCGGGACAAAGCGGGACACATCAGGACACAGCGGGGGACACAGCGATTGTACACAGCGGCACACAGCGGGGGAAAAATTGGGACACAGCGGGGACACAGCGGGACACAGAGGTGGACACAGCGAGGACACAGCGGGACCCAGCGGGACACAGCGTCGATACAGCAGGGTCAGAGTGGGCCACAGCGGGGTACACGGCTGGGGACACAACGGGACACAATGGGGACACAGCAAGTACTCAGCAGAACACAGCGTGGGACACAGTGAGGACACAGGGGGACACAGCGGGACACAGCTGGACACAGCAGGAACACAGCAGTAGACACAGCGGGACACAGCAGGGGACACAGCGGGACACAGCGGGGGACACAGCGGGACACAGCAGGGTACATAGCAGGGGACACAGCGCGACACAGCGGGGGACACAAGGGAGACACTGCGGGACACAGCGGGGGACACAGCGAGGACACATTGGGACACAGCGGGGAAACAGCCGGACTCAGCGGGGGACACAGCGGGTGACAAAGCCAGACACCACGGGACACAGTGTGACACAGCGAGACACAGCGGGGACACTGCATGGACACAAGAGAACACACCCAGGGACACAGCGGGACACAGCAGGACACAGCAGGGGACACAGCGGGGGACAACAGGGGAGAGAGAGGGGACACAGCGGGACACACAGTTGGACACAGCGGGGTACACAGCGGGGTACTCAGCGGGACACAGCGGGGACACAGCGGGATACATCGGGACAAAGCGGGACACAGCGGGACACAGCGGGACATAGGGGGACTCAGCAGGGTCACAGTGGGACACAACAGGAAACAGCGGGACACAGCGTGACACAGCGGGGACACAGCAGGGACACAGCGAGGGACACAGCGGGAGAAAACAGGACACAGCATGGGACACAGCAGGACACAGCGGGGGACACAGCGGGGGACAGAGCGGGATACAACAGGGACCACAGTGAGGACACAGCGGGATCCAGCGGTGACAAACCTGGACAATGCCGGGTATACACAGCCAGACACAGCGGGGCCACAGTGGGGACACACCGGGACACTGAGGGTCACAATAGGGACACAGCGGGACAAAGCGGGACACATCAGGACACAGCGGGGGACACAGCGGGACACAGCGGGACACAGCGGGGGAAAAGCGGGACACAGCGGGACACAGCGGGACACAGCGGTGGACACAGCGAGGACACAGCGGGACCCAGCGGGACACAGCGTCGATACAGCGGGATCAGAGTGGGCCACAGCGGGGTACACGGCTGGGGACACAACGGGACACATCGGGGGACACAGCAAGTACTCAGCGGAACACAGCGTGGGACACAGTGAGGACACAGGGGGACACAGCGAGACACAGCTGGACACAGCAGGAACACAGCAGTAGACACAGCGGGACACAGCAGGGGACACAGCGGGACACAGCGGGGTACACAGGGAGGACAGAACGGGACACAGCGGGGACACAGCGGGGACTCAGCGGCGGACAGAGCGGGGGACAAAGCGGGACACCACGGGACAGCGCGGGACACAGCGGGGGACCCAGCGGGGACACAGGGGGACACAGCGGGGGACCCAGCGAGGACACAGCCGGACACAGCGGGGTACCCAGGGAGGACACAGCGAGACACAGCGGGGGACACAGCAGGACACAGCGGAGGACCCAGCGAGGACACAGCGTGACACAGCGGGGGACACAGCGAGGACATAGCGGGGGACACAGCGGGGGACACTGCGGGACACAGTGGGAAACACAGCGAGGACACAGCGGGACACAGCGTCGATACAGCGGGGATACAGCGTTACACAGCGTGGTACACATCTGTGGACACAACGGGACACAGTGGGGACACAGCAGGACACAGTGGGACACAGCGAGGATAAATCGTGAGACGTAGCGGGGGACAGAGCGGGAGACAGCGGGGGACACAGCGAGGACACAGCAGGACACAGCGGGACACAGCAGGGACAGAGCGGGACACAGCGGGACACAGCGAGGGACACAGCGGGACACAGTGGGGGACCCAGCGAGGACACAGCGGGACACAGCGGGGAACACAGCGGGACACAGCGGGGAACACAGCGGGACAAAGCAGGGTACACAGCAGGGGACACAGCGGGACACAGCGGGGTACCCAGCGGGAAACAGCGGGGGGCCCAGCGAGGACACAGCGGGACACAGCGGGGGACACAGACAGGAAAACAGCGGGGGACACACCGGGGGACACAGCGGGACACAGCAGGGAACACAGCGAGGACACAGCGGGACCCAGCGGGACACAGCGTCGATACAGCGGGGGACAAAGTGGGGGACAAAGCGGGACACCACGCGACACAACGGAACACAGTGGGGACAAGGAGGAGACAGAGCAGGACACAGCGAGGACACAGCGGGACAAAGCAGTGA
>NW_012291459.1:0-6795 GCF_000151885.1 Dipodomys ordii | reverse complement strand
CAGCAGGGGACACAGCGGGGGACAAAGCGGGACACCCCGGGACACAGCGGGAAACAGCGGTGACCCTGCGGGGACACAGCGGGGGACACAGCAAGGACACAGCGGAACACAGCAGGGGACACAGCGAGGACACAGCGGGGGACACATCGGGGGACACTGCGAGACACAGCGGGGATCACAGCGAGGACACAGCAGGACCCAGAGGGACACAGCGTCGATACAGCGGGGACACAGCGTTACACAGCGGGGTACACAGCTGTGGACACAACAGGACACAGTGGGGGCACAGCGGGACACAGCAGAACACAGTGGGACACAGCGGGGACAAAGCGTGAGACACAGCGGGGGACAGAGCGGGAGAAAGCGGGGGACACAGCGAGGACACAGCGGGACACAGTTGGGGAAACAGCGGGACACAGCGGTGGACAAAGCGGGACAGAGCGGGGGACACAGCGGGACACAGCGGTGGACACAGCGGGACACAGCGGTGGACACAGCGAGGACACAGCCGAACCCAGAGGGACACAGGGTAGATACAGCGGGGACAGAGTGGGCCACAGCGGGGTACACAGTTGGGTACACAACGGGGCACATCGGAGGACACAGCAAGGACTCAGCGGAACACAGCGTGGGACACAGTGAGGACACAGGGGGACACAGCGGGACACAGCGTGACAGAGCAGGAACACAGCAGTAGACACAGCGGGACACAGCCGGGGACACATTGGGACACAGCGGGGACACAGCGGGGACACAGCGGTACTCAGCGGGGGACACAGCAGTACACAGCGGGACACAGCGGGAACACAGCGGGGACTCAGCGGGGGACACAGCGGGGGACAAAGCGGGACACCACGGGTCAGAGCGGGACACAGCGGGGACAAGAGGGAGAAAGAGCGGGACACAGCGAAGACACAGCGGGACACAGCAGGGGACACAGCGGGACACTGCGGCGGACACAGCGGGACAAAGCAGGGTACAGAGGGGCCACAGCGGGGACACACTGGGACACTGAGGGTCACAGCAGGGACACAGCGGGACACAGTGGGACACAACTGGGGACACAGTGAGGACACAGCGGGACACAGCGGAGGAAACAGCGAGGACACAGCGGGACACAGCGGGGGAAAAAGCGGGACACAGCGGGGACACAGCAGTGGACACAGCGGGAGACAGCGGGGGACACAGCGGGACACAGCGTGGGACACAGCGGGGGCCACAGCGGGACACAGTGGGACACAACTGGGGACACAGTGGGACACAACTGGGGACACAGCGGGACACAGCGGTGGACACAGCGAGGACACAGCAGGACACAGCGGGACACAGCGTCGATACAGCGGGGACAGAGTGGGCCACAGCGGGGTACACAGCTGGGGACACAACGGGGCACATCGGAGGACACAGCAAGTACTCAGCAGAACACAGCGTGGGACACAGCAGAGGACATATGGGGACACAGCAGGACACAGCGGGACACAGCTTGGGACACAGGGAGGACAGAGCGGTACACAGCGGGGACACAGCGGGGACTCAGCGGGGGACACAGCGGGGGACAAAGCGGGACACAGCGGTACACAGCGGGACACAGCGTCGATACAACGGGGACACAGCGGGACACAGCGGGGTACACAGCTGGGGACACAACGGAACACAGCAGGGAACACATCGAGGACACAGCAGGACACAGCGGGGACACTGCGGGGACACTGCGGGAACATAGCAGGACACAGCGGGGTAAACAGCGGGGTAAACAGCGGGACACAGCTTGGGACACAGCGGGGACATAGCGGGACACAGCGGGGGACACAGCGAGGACACAGTGGGACACAGCGTGGGACAAAGTGGGAGACAGCGGGGCACACAGCGAGGACACAGCAGGACACCGAGGGGACTCAGTGTGGGACACAGCGGGGACACAGCAGGGACACAGCGGGACAAAGCGGGACACATCAGGACACAGCGGGGGACACAGCGGGACACAGCAGGGGACACAGCGAGGACACAGCGGGACACAGCGGGGGAAAAAGTGGGACACAGCGGGGACACAGCAGTGGACACAGCGGGAGACAGCGGGGGACACAGCGGGACCCAGCGGAACACAGCGTCGATAGAGCGGGGACAGAGTGGGCCACAGCGGGGTACACAGCTGGGGACACAACGGGGCACATCGGGGGACACAGCAAGTACTCAGCGGAACACAGCGTGGGACACAGTGAGGACACAGGGGGACACAGCGGGACACAGCAGGAACACAGCAGTAGACACAGCGGGACATAGCAGGGGACACAGCGGGACACAGCGGGGGACACAGGGAGGACAGAGCGGGACACAGCGGGGACACAGCGGGGACTCAGCGGGGGACACAGCGGGGGACAAAGCGGGACACAACGGGACACAGCGTCGATACAGCGGGGACACAGCGGGAAACAGCGGGGTACACAGCTGGGGACACAACGGAACACAGCGGGGGACACATCGAGGACATAGCAGGACACATCAGGGACACAGCGGGGACACTGCGGGAACATAGCAGGACACAGCGGGGTAAACAGCGGGACACAGCGGGACACAGCTTGGGACACAGCGGGGACATAGCGGGACACAGCGGGGGACACAGCGAGGACACAGTGGGACACAGCGTGGAACAAAGTGGGAGACAGCGGGGCACACAGCGAGGACACAGCAGGACACCGAGGGGACTCAGTGTGGGACACAGCGGGGACACAGCAGGGACACAGCGGGACAAAGCGGGATACATCAGGACACAGCGGGGGACACAGCGGGACACAGCGGGAGACACAGCGAGGACACAGCGGGACACAGCGGGGGAAAAAGTGGGACACAGCGGAGAACAGCAGTGGACACAGCGGGAGACAGCGGGGGACACAGCGGGACACCGTGGGGGACACAGCGGGGGCCACAGCGGGACACAGTGGGACACAACTGGGGACACAGCGGTACACAGCGGTGGACACAGCGGGACACAGCGGTGGACACAGCGAGGACACAGCG
Organism: Dipodomys ordii; assembly: GCF_000151885.1. Classification (NCBI taxonomy): domain Eukaryota; kingdom Metazoa; phylum Chordata; class Mammalia; order Rodentia; family Heteromyidae; genus Dipodomys; species Dipodomys ordii. The sequence continues at coordinate 3,780 of NW_012291459.1, read as the reverse complement.
GGACCCAGCGGGACAGAGCGTCGATACAGCGGGGACAGAGTGGGCCACAGCGGGGTACACAGCTGGGGACACAACGGGGCACATCGGGGGACACAGCAAGTACTCAGCGGAACACAGCGTGGGACACAGTGAGGACACAGGGGGACACAGCGGGACACAGCAGGAACACAGCAGTAGACAATGCGAGACACAGCAGGGGACACAGCGGGACACAGCGGGGGACACAGGGAGGACAGAGCGGGACACAGCAGGGACACAGCGGGGACTCAGCGGGGGACACAGCGGGGGACAAAGCGGGACACAGCGGGACACAGCGGGACACAGCGTCGATACAGCGGGGACACAGCGGGACACAGCGGGGTACACAGCTGGGGACACAACGGAACACAGCGGTGGACACATCGAGGACACAGCAGGACACAGCGGGGACACAGCGGGGACACTGCGGGAACATACCAGGACTCAGCTGGGTACACAGCGGGACACAGCGGGACACAACTTGGGACAGAGTGGGGACATAGCGGGACACAGCGGGGGACACAGCGAGGACACAGTGGGACACAGCGTGGGACAAAGTGGGAGACAGCGGGGCACACAGCGAGGACTCAGCAGGACATCGAGGGGACTCAGTGGGGGACACAGCTGGGGACAAAGCAGGACACCATGGGACACAGTGTGACACAGCGGGACACAGCGGGGACACTGCGGGGACACTGCGGGACAAAGCGGGGGACACAGCTGACACAACGAAGTACACAGCGGGACACAGCGGGCACAAAGCGGGGACACAGCGGGACACAGCAGGACACAGCAGGGACAGAGCGGACACAGCGGGACACAGCGTGGGACCCAGCGAGGACACGGCGGGACACAGCAGGGGACACAGCAAGGACACAGCAGGGACTCAGCGGGGTCACAGCGGGACACAGACTGACACAGCGGGACACAGCAGAGGACACAGCGGGATACAGCTGAGGACAGAGCGATGACACAGCAGGACACAGCTGGGACACAGGGGGACTCAGCAGGCTTACAGCGGGACACAACGGGACACAGCCGGACACAGCGTGACACAGCAGGGACACAGCAGGGGCACAGCGGGGGATACAGCGGGACACAACGGGACACAGCGGGGGACACAGTAGGACAGAGCGGGGGACACAGCAGGGGACAGAGGGGGACACCACGAATAATAGAGCAAGGACACAGCGGGACCCAGCGTGACACAGCCTCGATACAGCGGGATTCACAGCGTTACACAGCGGGTTACACAGCTGGGGACACAAAGGGACACAGTGGTGGACACAGCGGGACACAGCGGGACAGAGTGGGACAGAGACGGGATAAAGCGTGAGACACAGCGGGGGACAGAGCGGGAGACAGCGGGGGACACAGCGAGGACACAGCGGGACACAGCGGGGACACAGCGGGGACTCAGGTGGGGACTCAGCTGGGGACACAGCGGGGGACAAAGCGGGACACCACGGAACAGAGCGGGACAGAGCAGCACACCGAGGGTACTCAGCGGGGGACACAGTTGGGGACAAAGCAGGACACCATGGGACACAGTGTGACACAGCGGGACACAGCGTGGGACACAGTGAGGACACAGCGGGACCAAGCGGGACACAGCGTCGATACAGCGGGGACAGAGTGGGCCACAGCGGGGTACACAGCTGGGGACACAACGGGGCACATCGGGGGACACAGCAAGTACTCAGCGGAACACAGCGTGGGACACAGTGAGGACACAGGGGGACACAGCGGGACACAGCAGTAACACAGCAGTAGACACAGCGGGACACAGCAGGGGACACAGCGGGACACAGCGGGGGACACAGGGAGGACAGAGCGGGACACAGCGGGGACACAGCGGGGACTCAGCGGGGGACACAGCGGGGGACAAAGCGGGACACAGCGGGACACAGCGTCGATACAGCGGGGACACAGCGGGACACAGCGGGGTACACAGCTGGGGACACAACGGAACACAGAGGAGGACACATCGAGGACACAGCAGGATACAGCGGGGACACAGCGGGGACACTGCGGGAACATAGCAGGACACAGCTGGGTACACAGCGGGACACAGCGGGACACAGCTTGGGACACAGCGGGGACATAGCGGGACACAGCGGGGGACACAGCGAGGACACAGCGGGGACTCAGTGGGGTCACAGCGGGATACAGCGGGACACAGACTGACACAGCGGGACACATCAGAGGACACAGCGGGACACAGCGGAGGACAGAGAGACGACACAACAGGACACAGCTGGGACACAGGGGGACTCAGCAGGGTTACAGCGGGACACAACGAGACACAGCAGGACACAGCGTGACACAGCGGGGACACAGCAGGGGCACAGCGGAGGACACAGCGGGACACAACGGGACACAGCGGGGGACACAGTAGGACAGAGCGGGGGACACAGCGGGGGACAGAGGGGGACACCACGAATAACAGAGCAAGGACACAGCGGGACCCAGCGTGACACAGCCTCGATACAGCGGGATTCACAGCGTTACACAGCGGGTTACACAGCTGTGGACACAAAGGGACACAGTGGTGGACACAGCGGGACACAGCGGGACAGAGTGGGACACAGACGGGATAAAGCGTGAGACACAGCGGGGGACAGAGCCGGAGATAGCGGGAGACACAGCGGGACACAGCAGGGACACAGCGGGGACTCAGCTGGGGACACAGCGGGGGACAAAGCGGGACACCACGGAACACAGCGGGACACAGCGGGAAACAGTGGTGACCCTTCGGGGACACAGCGGGACACAGCGGGGGACACAGCGGGACACAGCGGGTGACACAGGAGAACACAGTGTGGGACACAGCGAGGACACAGTGGGACACAGCAAGACACAGCATCGAAACAGCGGGGACACAGCGGTACACAGCGGGGTACACAGCTGGGGACACAACGGGACACAGCGGGGGACACAGCGAGGACAGAGTGGGACACAGCAGGACACAGCGGGGACACTGCGGGAACATAGCGGGACACAGCGGGGTACACAGAGGGACACAGCGGGGATACAGCCGGACACAGCGGGAGACACAGCGAGGACACAGCGGGACACAGCGGGACACAGCATGGGACAAAGCGGGAGACAGCGGTGGACACAGCGAGGACACAGCGGGAAATAGCGGCGACACAGAGGGGACTCAGCGGCGGACACAGCGGGGGACATAGCGGGACACCACGGGACACAGTGTGACACAGCGGGACACAGCGGGGACACTGCGGGGACACAGCGGGACAAAGCGGGGCACACAGTGGGACATAGTGGGACACAGCGGGGGACACAGCGGGGGACAGCATAGAAAGAGAGGGGACACAGCGAGACTCAGCGGTGAAACAGCTGGACACAATGGAGTACACAGCTGGACACAGCGAGCACACAGCGGGGACACAGCGAGACACAGCGGGACACAGCAGGGACTGAACAGGACACAGCGGGACACAGCAGAACACAGCGGGGAACACAGCGGGGGACCTAGCGAGGACACAGCGGGACACAGTGGGGAACACAGCGAGGACACACCGGGACCCAGCGGGACACAGCGTCGATACAGCCGGGACACAGCATTACACAGCGTGGTACACAGCTGTGGACACAACGGGACACAGTAGGGGCACAGTGGGACACAGCGGGACACAGTGGGGCACAGGTGGGACAAAGCGTGAGACACAGTGGGGGACACAGCGGGATACAGCGGGGGACACAGTGGGGGACACAGCGGGACACAGCGGGACACAGCAG
>NW_012291458.1:0-9233 GCF_000151885.1 Dipodomys ordii | reverse complement strand
ACAACAGGACACAGTGGGGGACACAGCAGGACACAGCGGGGGACACAGAGGCAGACACAGCGGTACACATCGGGACTAAGCGGGGACACAGCGGGGACACAGCGGGACACAGCGGGCCACAGCGGGGACACAGCAGGACACAGCAGGACACAGCGGGGGACACACCGGGGGAGAGCAGGCACACAGCGGGACACAACGGGACACAGTGGGACACAGCGGGACACAGCGGGGAACACAGCGGGACACACAGCGGGACACAGCGGGACACAGCGGGGGACCCAGCATGGACACAGCGGGTCACAGTGGGGCAATAGTGGGGGACACAGCGGGGACACAGCAGGACACACCGGGGACACAGCGGGGACACAGCGGGACACAGCAGCGACACAGCGGAACACAGCGGGGTACACAGCGGGACACAGCCTGGGACAGAGCAGAACACAGCGTAGACACAGCGGGACACAGCGAGACACAGCAGTGACAAAACGGCGACACGCGGGACACATCGGGACACAGCGGGGACACAGCGGGGACACAGCGGGGGACAGAGGTGACACACCGGTGGACAACGGGGACACAGCAAGACAGCGCGGGGGTCACAGTGGGAAACAGCGGAGACACAGGGGGACACAGGGGGCGACACAGAGGTACACAGCAGGACACAGCGGGGACAAAGCGAGGACAGAGCGGGACACAGAGGTACACAGCGAGGGACACAGCGGGGGACAGTGGGGACAAACCGGGGAACAACGGGGACACAGCGGGACACAGATGGGAACACAGCGAGGACACAACGGGACACAGCGGGGACACAGAGGGACTCAGCGGTTACACAGTGAGGACACACCAGGGACAGAGCGGGATACAGTGGAGACAAAGCGGGGAAACAGTGAGACACAGCGAGGACACAGCGGGACACAGCAGAGGACACAGCGGGGGACAGCGGTGACACACCGGCGGACAGCGGGGACACAGCGTGACACGGCGGGAAACAGCGGGGGACACAGTGGGACACAGTGGGGGACACAGCCGGGGACACAGCAGGACACAGTTGGGGACACAGCGAGGACACAGCGGGACACAGCTGGGAACACAGCGTGGGACAGCAGGGACACACATGCAGGCAGCGGGGACACAACGGGACACAGCGGGGGACATCGGGGTCACAGCGGGACACATCGGGACACAGCGGGGGACACAGCAGGGACCCATCGGGTCCCAGCGGGGACACAGTGGGGGACACAGCAAGGACACAGCGGGACACAGAGGGATACACAGCGAGGACACAGCGGGACACAGTGGGAAACATCGGGGGACACAGCAGGACACTGCCGGGTACACAGCGGGACACAGAGGGACACAAAGGGACACAGCAGGGACACAGCGGGGGACACAGTGGGACACAGCAGGGGACAAAGAGGGACACACGGGGACACAGTGGGACACAGCGGGGGACACAGCGGAGGACACAGAACTGCACACAGTGGGAGAGAGTGGAACACAGCACTGACACAGCAGGGACACAGCGGGACATAGCGGGGACAAAGCGAGGACAGAGCGGGACACAGAGGTACACAGCGAGGGACACAGCAGGGGAAAGTGGGGACAAACCGGGGAACAACAGGGACACAGCGGGACACAGCTAGGACACAGCGGGGACACAGCAGGGGACACAGTGGGACACAGCAGGGGATACAGTGCGGACACAGAGGGGAGATAGGGGGACACTCCGGGACACAGTGGGACACAGCGGGGACACAGAGGGACATAGCAGTTACACAGCGAGGACACATCAGGGACACAGCGGGACAGAGCGGGGACACAGCTGGGGACACAGTGGGGGACACTGCGGTAAACAGCGGGGGACACAGTGGGACTCAGTGGGGGACACAGCAAAGAACACAGCGGGAAATAGCGGGGGACACAGGGGAACACAGCGGGACACAGCCGGACACAGCTGGGGACACAGCGGGTGACACAGCGGGGGAAACAGCGGGAAACAGCGGGGGACACAGCGAGGACACAGCAGGACACAGTGGGGGACACAGCAGGACACAGCGGGGTACACAGAGGCAGACACAGCGGTACACATCGGGACTAAGCTGGGACACAGTGGGGACACAGCGGGACACAGCGGGACACAGCGGGGACACAGCAGGACACAGCGGGAAACAGCGGGTACACAGTGAGGACACAGCGGGACACAGCGAAGACACAGCTGGTCACAGAGGGGACACAGAGGGGTACAGCAGGGAGACACAGCGGGGACACAGCGGGGACACAGCGGAACACAGTGGGGACACAGCGGGGGACATCAGGGAGATACAGCGGGCACACAGCTGGGACACATCGGTACACAGCGGGACACAGCCGGTACACAGCAATACACAGCGGGACACAGCGGGAAACACAACCGGACACAGCGGGGGACACAGCGGGACACAGCAGGGGACAGAGCGGGACACAGCGGGACACAGTGGGGACAGACGGGGACACAGTGGGGACACAGCGGGGGAAACAGCGGGGCACAAAGTCAGACACCACAGGATACAGCGGAACATAGTGGGGACACAGCGGGGGACACAGCGGGTGACACAGCGGGGGACACAGCGGGTGACAGCGGTGACACAGCTGGGGACAGCGGGGACACACTGGGACACAGCGGGGAAGAGCGGGAACACAGGGGGGACACAGCGAGACACAGCGGGGGACACAGCGAGGACACAGCGGGGACACAGGGGGGACACAGCGGGACACAGCGGGACAAAACGGGACACAGCAGGACACAGAGGGGTATACAGCGGGGGACAGCGGGGACACACCTGGGGACAGCAGAGACACCCCTGGGGACAGCAGGGACACAGCGGGACACAGCGGGGGACAGCGGGGACACAGCGGGACACAGCGGGGACATACCGGGGACACAGTGGGACACACCGGAGACACAGCAGGGAACCAACTGGACACAGCGTGGGACATCGGGGACACAGCGGGACACAGTGGGTCAAGGTGGGACACAGCAGGGACACAGCAGGGACACAGCGGGTTACAGCGGGGACACAGTGGGGGACACAGCGAGGACACAGCGGGAGACAGAGGGATAAACAGAGAGGACACAGCGTGACACATGGGGACACAGCAGGGGACACAGAGAGGACACAGAGGGACACAAATGGGGACACAGCAAGGACACAGCGGGACACAGCAGGAAAGAGCGGGACACAGCGGGGGACACAGCTGGGGACACAGCGGGGTACAGCGGCACACAGTGGGGACACAGCAGTGGACACAGCGGGGGACACAACGGGTGACACAGTGGGACACAGTGGGGTACACAAAGGGACACAGCGGGGGACACTGTAGCGGACACAGTGGGACTTATCGGGACACAGCGAGACACAGCGGGGAACACAACGGGGGACACAGCGGGACACAGCGGAGAAATAGTGGAAGACACAGCGGGGTACACTGCGGAATACAGAAGGACACAGCGAGGACACAGCGGGACACAGGAGGACACAGCGGGGACACAGCGGGGGACACAGTGGGACACAGCTGCGGATACAGCTAGGACACAGCAGGGACACTGCGGGACACAGCGGGTCACAGCGGGGAAATAGTGGGGGACACAGCAGAGGACACAGCGGGATACAGAAGGACACAGCGAGGACACAGCGGGGACATAGGTTGACACTGCGGGACACAGTGGGACACAGCGGGGACACAGAGGGACATAGAGGTTACACAGCCAGGACACAACAGGGACACAGCGGAACACAGCGGGGACACAGCGGGGACACAGCGGGACACAGCGGTACCCAGCGGTGACACAGCGGGAACACAGCGGGACACAGCGGGGGACACAGAGGCGGACACAGCAGGACACAGCGGGACACAGCGGGAGACAGCGGGACACAGCGGGGACACAGCGAGGACACAGCGGGACACAGCGGGACACAGCGGGGAACACAGCGGGGGACACAGCGGGAAATAGCTGGGGACACAGCAAGGACACAGCGGGTCACAGTGGGGAAATAGTGGGGGACAAAGCGGGGGACACAGCGGGATACAGAAGGACACAGCGAAGACACAGCGGGACACAGCGGGGACACAGTGGGGACACAGCGGGGGACACAGTGGGACACTGCGGGGACCCAGAGGTACTCAGCGGTTGCACAGCAAGGACACACCAGGGACACAGCGGGACACAGCGGGGGATACAGTGGGGGAAAGTGGTGACACACCGGCGGACAGCGTGGACACAGCGGGACACAGCGGGACTCAGCAGGGGACACAGCGAGGACACAGCGGGACACAGCGGGGGATACAGCGGGGGACAGCGGTGACACACCGGCGGACAGCGGGGACACAGCGGGACACAGCGGGACACAGCAGGGGACACAGCGGGACACAGTGGGGGACACAGCGGGGGACACAACGGGACACAGCGGGGGACACAGTGGAACACAGCAAGGACCAAGCGGGACACAGCGGGACACAGCGGGGACACAGCGGGACACAGCGGGGGACACAGGCCGACAAAGCAGGACACAGCGGGACACAGCGGGAAACAGCAGGACACAGTGGGGGACACACCGGGACACAGCGGGGGTCACAGCAAGAACACAGCGGGACACAGGAGGACACAGCGGGGACCCAGCGGGGGACACAGTGGGACACAGGAGGGGACACAGCGAGGACACAGCAGGGAAATAGGGGGACACTACCGGACACAGTGGAACACAGCGGGGACACAGAGGGACATAGCAGTTACACAGAGAGGACACACCAGAGACACAGCAGGACACAGCGGGGACACAGCAGGGATACAGCAAGACACAGCGGGACCCAGTGGGGACACAGCGGGGACACTGCGGGGACACAGCGGGGGACAGAGGGGACACACCGGTGGACAACGGGGACACAGCAGGACAGCGCGGGGGTCACAGTGGGAAACAGCGGAGACACAGGGGACACAGGGGGCGACACAGAGGGACACAGCGGGACACAGCAGGACACATCGGGGACACAGCGGGGACAAAGCGGGGGACACAGTGGGGGACACAGCGGGACAAAGCGGGGACACAGCAGGACACAGCGGTGACACAGCGGGGACACAGCGGGGGACACAGTTGGACACAGCGGGGACACAGCAGGGACACAGCGGGGGACACAGTGGGACACAGCGGGACACAGCGGGGGACACAGCGGGACACAGCGGAGACAAAGCGGGGACACAGTGAGACACAGCGAGGACACAGCGGGACACAGCGGAAGACACATCGGAGGACAGCGGTGACACACCGGCGGACAGCGGGGACACAGCGTGACACAGCGGGACACAGCGGGGGACACAGTGGGACACAGTGGGGGACACAGTCGGGGACACAGCGGGACACAGCTGGGGACAGAGCGAGGAAACATCGGGACACAGCGGGGGACACAGCGGGGGAAAGCGTTGACACACATGCAGACAGCGGGGACACAACGGGACACAGCGGGGGACATCAGGGACACAGCGGGACACAGCAGGGACACAGCAGGGACACAGTGGGTGACAGCGGGGACACAGTGGGGGACACAGCGAGGACACAGCGTGACACAGAGGGATACACAGAGAGGACACAGGGTGACACATGGGGAAACAGGGGGACACAGCGGGGGACACAGAGAGGACACAGAGGGACACAACGGGGGACACAGCGTTACACAACGGGGACACAGTGGGACACAGTGGGGACACAGCAGGGGATACAGCAGCTCATAGAGGGGAACAAAGGGGCACACAGCGGGACACAGTGGGACACAGCGGGGTACACAGCCGGACACAGCGGGGACACAGCAAGGGCACAGTGGGAAACAGCGGGACACAGCGGGGGCCAAACTGGGCTCACCGGGATACTGCGGGACACAGCGGGGGCCACATCAGGGGACACAGAGCGGCACACAGCGGGAGAGAGTGGAACACAGCAGGGACACAGCGGGGACACAGCGGTGGACCCAGCGAGGACACAGCGTGACACATGGGGACACAGCGGGACACAGCGGGTGACCCAGCGAGGACACAGCGGGACACAAATGGGGAAACAGCAAGGACACAGCGGGACACAGCGGGAAAGAGCGGGACACAGCAGGGGACACTGCCGGGGACACAGCGGGACACAGCAGGGGACACAGCGGGGACACAGCGGGACACAGTGTTGACACAGCGGGACACAGCGGGACACAGCGGGGGACACAGCAGGACACTGCAGGGTACACAGCGGGACACAGCGGGACACAGCGGGGAAACAGCGGGAAACAGTGGGGGACACAGCCGGGGACACAGCGGGACACAGCGGGACACATTGGGGGACACAGCAACATTGCAGGGTACACAGCGGGACACAGCGGTACACAAAGCGACACAGCAGGGACACAGCGTGGGACACAGTGGGACACAGTGGGGGACAAAGCGGGACACAGCGGGACACAGCGCGGGACACAGCGGAGAACACAGAGCTGCACACAGCGGGAGAGAGTGGAACACAGCACGGACACAGCAGGGACACAGCGGGACATAGCGGGGACAAAGGGAGGACAGAGCGGGACACAGAGGTACACAGTGAGGGACACAGCGGGGGACAGTGGGGACAAACCGGGGAACAACGGGGACACAGCGGGACACAGCTAGGACACAGCGGGGACACAGCTGGAGACACAGTGGGACACAGCAGGGGATACAGCGAGGACACAGAGGGGACATAGGGGGACACTGCGGGACACAGTGGGACACAGTGGGGACACAGAGGGACATAGCAGTTAAACAGCGAGGACACACCAGGGACACAGCGGGACAGAGCGGGGACACAGCTGGGGACACAGTGGGGGACACAGCGGTAAACAGCGGGGGACACAGAGGGACTCAGCGGGGGACCCAGCAAAGAACACAGCGGGACACAGCGCGGGACACAGGGGAACACAGCGGGACACAGCCGGACACAGCTGGGGACACAGCGGGTGACACAGCGGGGGAAACAGGGGGAAACAGCGGGGGACACAGTGAGGACACAGCAGGACACAGCGGGGTACACAGAGGCAGACACAGCGATACACATCGGGACACAGCGGGTACACAGCGGGGCCACAGCGGGCCACAGCGGGCCACAGCGGGGCCACAGCAGGACAAAGCGGGGTCACAGCGGGGACACAGTGGGGGACACAGCAAGGACACAGCGGCACACAGAGGGATACACAGCGAGGACACAGCGTGACACATGAGGACACAGTGGGACACAGCGGGGGACCCAGCGAGGACACAGCGGGAAACAAATGGGGACACAGCCAGGACACTGCAGGACACAGCGTGAAAGAGCAAGACACAGCGGGGGACAGAGCCGGGGACACAGCGGGACACAGTGGGGCCACAGCGGGACACAGCGGGACACAGAGGATACACATAGAGGACACAGCGTGACACATGGGGACACAGCGGGACACAGCGGGTGACCCAGTGAGGACACAGCGGAACACAAATGGGGACACAGCAAGGACACAGCGGGACACAGCGGGAAAGAGCGGGACACAGCCGGGACACAGCCGGAGACACAGCGGGACACAGCAGGGGACACAGCGGGGACACAGCAGGACACAGTGGGGACACAGCGGGGACACAGCAGGGGACACAGCAGGACACAGAGGGGAACAAAGGGGGCACACAGCGGGACACAGTGGGACACAGTGGGGTACACAGAGGGACACAGCAGGGACACTGCAGGGGCACAGTGGGAAACAGTGGGATACAGCGGGGGACAAAGCTGGACAAACTGGGATACAGGGGGACACAGCGGGGGACACAGCTGGGGACACAGAGCTGCACACAGCGGGAGAGAGTGGAACACAGCAGGGACACAGCGGGGCCACAGCGGGACATCGCAGGAACAAAGCGAGAACAGAGCGAGACACAGAGGTCCACAGCGAGGGACACAGCGGGGGACAGTTGGGACAAACCGGGGAACAACGGGGACACAGCGGGACACAGCTGGGACACAGCGGGGACACAGCCGGGACACAGCGGGACCCTGCGGGACACAGCCGGGAGACAGCGGGGACACAGCGTGACAAAGCCAGGGACACAGAGGCGAACACAGCAGGACACAGCGGGACAAAGCGGGACAGCGGGACACAGCGAGAACACAACGGGACACAGCGGGGGACACAGGAGGGTACAGAGCGGGACACAGCGGGTGTCACAGCGGGACACAGCGGGACACCTAGGGGACAAAGCAGGGGACAAAGCGGGGACACAGCGGGACACAGCGGGACAAAACGGGACAAAGCTGGAAACAGCGGGGACACAGCAGGGGACACAGCGGGTGACAGCGGGGACACAGCTGGACACAGCAGGACACAGCGGGAAACAGCGGGGACACAGTGAGGACACAGCGGGACACAGCGAAGACACAGCGGGTCACAGAGGGGACACAGAGGGGAACACAGCGGGGGACACAGCAGGAAATAGCTGGGGACACAGCAAGAACACAGCGGGTCACAGTGGGGAAATAGTGGGGGACAAAGCGGGAGACACAGCGGGATACAGAAGGACACAGCGAGGACACAGCGGGACATAGCGGGGACACAGGGAGGACACAGCGGGGGACACAGTGGGACACTGCGGGGACACAGAGGGACTCAGCGGTTACACAGCGAGGACACACCAGGGACACAGCGGGACACAGCGGACACACAGCGGGGACACAGCGGGACACAGCGAGGACACAGCGGGACACAGCGGGGGATACAGTGGGGGAAAGCGGTGACACACCGGCGGACAGCGTGGACACAGCGGGACACAGCAAGGGACACAGCGAGGACACAGCGGGACACAGTGGGGGATACAGCGGGTGACAGCGGTGACACACCGGCGGACAGCGGGGACACAGCGGGACACAGCAGGACACAGCAGGGGACACAGCGGGACACAGTGGGGGACACAGCGGGGGACACAACGGGACACAGCGGGGGACACAGTGGAACACAGCAAGGACACAACGGGACACAGCGGGACACAGCGGGGACACAGCGGGGGACACAGGCCGACAAAGCAGGACACAGTGGTACACAGCGGGAAACAGCAGGACACAGTGGGGGACACACCGGGACACAGCGGGGGTCACAGCAAGAACACAGCGGGACACAGGAGGACACAGCGGGGAACCAGCGGGGGACACAGTGGGACACAGGAGGGGACACAG
>NW_012291457.1:0-7957 GCF_000151885.1 Dipodomys ordii | reverse complement strand
CAGCAGGGTAAAAAAGTGAGGACACAGCGGAACACAGCGGGGACACAGCCGTAGACACAGCGGGACACAGTGGCGGACACAGCGGGACACAGCGGGGAACACAGCGAGGACACAGCGGGACCCTGCGCGACACAGCGTCGATACAGCGGGGACAGAGCCTTACACAGCGAGGTACACAGCTGTGGACACAGCGCGACACAGTGGGACACAGCAGGCACAAAGCTTGAGACACAGCGGGGTACAGAGCGGGAGACAGCGGGGGACACAGCGAGGACACAGCGAGGACACAGCGCTAACACTGCGGGGGACACAGCGGTACACAGCTGGGAACACAGCGGGGCACACAGCGGGACACAGCGGGACACAGCGGGGGACACAGGGAGGTCACAGCGGGACACAGCGGGGGACACAGCGAGGACACATTGGGACACAGCAGGGACACAGTGGGGACTCAGCGGGGGACACAGCGGGACACAGCGGGGAACACAGGGAGGACATAGCGGGACCCAGCGCCGTTACAGCGGGGACACAGCGGGACACAGCGGGGTGCACAGCTGGGGACACAACGGGACACTCGGGGGACACAGCGAGGACACAGCGGGACACAGCGGGACACAGCGGGGACACTGCGGGAACATAGTGGGACACAGCGGCGACACAGATGGGACTCAGCGGGACAAAGCGGGGGACACAGCGGGACACAGCGGGACACAGCTAGGGACACAGCGGGGACAAAGCGGCAGACAGCTGGGGACACAGCGAGGACACAGCGGGACACAGCGGCGACACAGATGGGACTCAGCGGGACAAAGCGGGGGACACAGCGGGACACAGCGGGACACAGCGGGGGACACAGCGGGGGACAGCGGAGACAGAGAGGGGCCAAAGCGAGACACAACGGTGACACAGCTGGACACAACAGAGTACACAACGGGACACAGCGGGCACACAGCGGGGACACAGCGGGACATAGCTGGACAAAGCGGAACACAGCGGGTGTCACAGCGGGACACAGCAGCGGACCCAGCAAGGACACAGCAGGACACAGCGGGAGACACAGCTGGGGACACAGCGGGACACAGAGGGGAACACATCGAGGACACAGCGGAACCCAGCAGGAGACAGCGTCGATACAGCAGGGACACAGCGGGACACAGCGGGACACAGCGGGACGCAGCTGGGGACACAGCGGGGACACAGTGGGACACAGCGGAACACAGCGAGGGACAAAGTGGGAGACAGCGGGGGACACAGCGAGGACACAGGGGGACATAGCAGCGACACAGAGGGGACTCACCAGGGGACACAGCGTGGGACAAAGTGGGACACCACGGGACACAGTGTTACACAGCGGGACACAGCGGGGACACTGCGGGACACAGAGGGACACAGCAGGGGACCCAGCTGGGGACAGCGGAGAAGGAGAGTGGCCACAGCGAGACACAGCGGTGACACAACTGGACACAGCGGGATACACAGCGGGACAGAGCAGGCACACAGCGGGGACACAGCGGGACACAGCGGGACACAGCGGGGACACAGTGGGACACAGTGGGAGAAAGCGGGAGACACAGCGGGACACAGCAGGCACACAGCGGGACACAGCGGGACACAGCGGGGACAAAGCGGGACACAGCTGGACACAGCGGGACACAGCGGTGGACACAGCGACACACAGTGGTGGTCCCAGTGAGGACACAGAAGGACACAGCAGGGACACAGCGAGGACACAGCTGGGGACACAGCGGTGGACACAGCGGGACACAGCGGGGAACACAGCGAGGACACAGCGGGACACAGCGGGACACAGCGTCGATACAGCGGGGACACAGCGTTACACAGCGTGGTACACAGCGTGGTACACAGCTGTGGACACAACGGGACACAGTGGGGGCACAGCCGGACACAGCGGTACACAGTGGGACACAGCGGGGACAAAGCGTGAGACACAGCGGGGGACAGAGAGGGAGACAGTAGGGGACTCAGCAAGGACACAGCGGCACACAACGGGACACAGCGGGAAACAGAGGTGAACCTGCGGTGACACAGCGGGACACAGTGGGACACAGCGGGGACACAGCGAGGACACAGCGGCACACAAAGGGACACAGCGGGAAACAGAGGTGAACCTGCGGGGACACAGCGGGACACAGTGGGGGACACAGCGGGACACAGTGTGGGACACAGCAGTGAAACAGCGGGACACAACGGGACACAGCAGGGGGACACAGCGAGGACACAGCGGGACACAACGGGACACAGCAGGGGGACACAGCGAGGACACCACGGAACACAGCGGGACACAGCGGGAAACAGAGGTGAACCTGTGGGGACACAGCGGGACACAGTGGGGGACACAATGTGAAACAGCGGGGGACACAGCGGGACACAGTGGGGGACAGAGTGTGGGACACAGCGAGACACAGCGGGGACAAAGCTGGACACAGCGGGGTACACAGAGGGAAACAGCGGGGACACAGTGGGGAAACAGCGTGACACAGCAGGACACAGCAGGAAACAGCCGGGGACACAGCGAAGACACAGCGGCACAGAACGGGGGACACAGCAAGGACACAGTGGGACACAGCGGGGGACACAGCGAGACATAGTGGGGGACACAGCAGGGGACACAGAGGGACACAGCGGGACACAGCGGGGGACACAGGGAGGACACAGCGGGAGACAGCGGGGGACATAGCGAGGACACATTGGGACACAGCGGGGACACAGCGGGACTCAGTGGGGCACAGCAGTACACAGCGGGACACACCGGGACACAGCGGGGACACAGCAGGGACACAGCAGGGGACACAGCGGGACACAGCGGGGGACTGAGGGAGGACACAGCGGGACCCAGGTGAATACAACGTCGATATGGCAGGGACACAGCAGGACACAGCGGGGAAAAAAGCGAGGACACAGCGGAACACAGCATGGGACACAGCGAGGACACAGCGAGGACACAGCGGGACACAGCGGGGACACAGCCGTAGACACAGCGGGACACAGTTGCGGACACAGCGGGACACAGCGGGGAAAACAGCGAGGACACAGCGGGACCCAGGGCGACACAGCGTCGATACAGCGGGGACACAGCGTTACACAGCGTGGTACACAGCTGTGAACACAACGGGACACAGTGGGGGCACAGCGGGACACAGCGGGACACAGTGGGACGCAGCAGGGACAAAGCTTGAGACACAGCGGGGTACAGAGTGGGAGACAGCGGGGGACACAGCGAGGACACAGCGGTACACAGCGCTGACACTGCGGGGCACACAGCGGTACACAGCGGGGAACACAGCGGGGGACACAGCGGGACACAGAGGGACACAGCGGGGGACACAGGGGGGACACAGCGGGACACAGTGGGGGACACAGCGAGGACACATTGGGACACAGCAGGGACACAGCGGGACGCAGCGGGGGACACAGCAGTACACATCGGGACACAGCGGGACACAGCGAGGGACGCAGAGGGGTACACAGCGGGATAAAGCGGGGAACACAGCGAGGACACAACGGGATCAAGCGGGACACAGCGTCGATACAGCGGGAACACAGCGGGACACAGCGGGGTACACAGCTGGGGACACAGCGGGACACAGCGGGGGACACAGCGGGACACAGCGGGGAACACAGGGAAGACATAGCGGGACCCAGCGGGACCCAGCGTCGTTACAGCGGGGACTCAGCGGGACACAGCGGGGTGTACAGCTGGGTACACAACGGGACACTGCGGGGGACACAGCGAGGACACAGAGGGACACAGCGGGACACAGCGGGGACACTGCGGGAACATAGTGGGACACAGCGGGGTACACAGCGGGACACAGCGCTACACAGCTAGGGACACAGCGGGGACAAAGCGGCAGACAGCGGGGGACACAGCGAGGACACAGCGGGACACAGCGGCGACACAGAGGGGACTCAGCGGGACAAAGCGGGGAACACAGCGGGACACAGCGGGACACAGCGGGGAACAGCGGAGACAGAGAGGGGCCAAAGAAAGACGCAGCGGTGACACAGCTGGACACAACGTAGTACACAGCAGGACACAGCCAGAAACACAGCGGGGACACAGCAGGGACCAAGCGGGACATAGCGGGACACAGCGGAGCACAGCAGGGGACACAGCGGGACACAGCAGGGGACCCAGCTAGGACACAGCAGGACACAGCGGGGGACACAGCTGGGGACACAGCGGGACACAGCGGGGAACTCAGCGAGGACACAGCGGGACCCAGCAGGACACAGCGTCGATACAACAGGGACACAGTGTTACACAGCGTGGTACCCAGCTGTGGACACAACGGGACAGAGTGGGGGCACAGCGAGACACAGTGGGACACAGCGAGGACACAGAGGGACACATTGGTGACACAGCGGGGGACACAGCAGGACACAGCAGCGGACACAGCGGGGGACACAGCGGGACACAGCGCGAAACAGCGGGGGACACAATGGGGACACAGCGGGACACAGCAGGGGACACAGCGAGGACACAGCGGAACATAGCGGGGGACACAGAGAGGACACAGCAGGACACAGCGAGACAAAGCGGGACACAGCGTGGACACAGCAGTAGACACAGCGGGACATAGCAGTCGACACAGCTGGGGACAAAACGGGACACAGCAGGGGACACAGCGAGGACAGAGCAGGACACAGCGGGACACAGCGGGAACACAGCGTCGATACAGCGGGGACACAGCGAGACCCCGCGGGCAACACAGGAAGGAAACAGCGGGACCCAGTGGGACACAGCGTCAATACAGCGGGACACAACGGGGTACACAGCTGGGGACACAACAGGACACAGCGGGGGACACAGCGGTACACAGCGGGACATAGCAGGGGACACAGCAGGACCCAACGGGAGACCCAGCGAGGAAACAGCGGGACACAGCGGGGGACACAGGGGGACACAGCGGGGGACACAGCGGGACACAGCGGGGAACACAGCGAGGACACAGCGGGGGACACAGCGGGACACAGCGTCGATACAGCGGGCACACAGCGTTACACAGCGTGGTACACAGCTGTGGACACAACGGGACACAGTGGGGGCACAGCGGGACACAGCGGGACACAGTGGGACACAGCAGGGAAAAAGCGTGAGACACAGCGGGGGACAGAGCTGGAGACAGCGGGGGACACAGCGAGGACAAAGCAGGACAAAGCGTTGACACAGCGGGGTCTCAGCGGGGGACACAGCGGGAGACAAAGAGGGACACCACGGAACACAGCGGGACACAGCAGGAAACAGCAGTGATACTGCGTGGACACAGTGGGACACAGCGGGGGACACAGCGGGACACAGAGGGGGACAGAGCGGGACACAGTGGGGGACAGAGCGTGGGACACAGCGAGACACAGCGGGGTCAAAGCTGGTCACAGCGGGGTACACAGAGGGACACAGCGGGGACGCAGTGGGGAAACAGTGTGACACAACAGGACACAGCGGGACACAGCGGGGGACACAGCAAGGACAACAGCGGCACACAGCATGGGACACAGCAAGGACACAGTGGGACACAGCGGGGGACACAGCGGGACATAGCGGGGGACACAGCGGGGGATACAGCGGGACACAGCGGGACACCGCGGGGGACACAGGGAGGACACAGCGGGACACAGCGGGGGACAGAGCGAGGACACATTGGGACACATTGGGACACAGCGTGATTCAGCGGGGGACACAGCAGTATACAGCGGGACAAAGCGGGACACAGCGGGGACACAGCAGAGACACAGCGGGGGACAGAGCGGTACACAGCGGGGGACACAGGGATGACAGGCCAGGACCCAGCGGGACCCAGCGTGGATACAGCAGGGACCCAGCTGGACCCAGCGGGACACAGCGGGGACACAGCAGTAGACACAGCGGGACACAGTGTTGGACAAAGGGAGGACACAGCGGGACCCAGCGGGACCCAGCGTCGATACAGCAGGGACACAGCGGGACACAGTGGGGTACACAGCTGGGGACACAGCAAGGACACAGCGGGACACAGCGGGACACAGCGGGGACACTGTGGGAACATAGCAGGACACAGCGGGGTACCAGCGGGACACAGCTGGACACAGCTGGGGACACAGCGGGGACACAGCGGGACACAGCGGAACACAGCGGGAGTCAAAGCGGGAGACAGCGGGGGACACAGCGAGGACACAGGGGGACACAGCGGCGACACAGAGAGGACTCACCGGGGGACACAGCGTGGGACAAAGTGGGACACCACGGGACACAGTGTTACACAGCGGGACACAGCGGGGACACTGCGGGACACAGAAGGAGAAAGCGGGGGACACAGCGGGACACAGCGGGACACAGCGGGGCACACAGCGGGGGACAGCGGAGACAGAGAGTGGCCACAGCGAGACAAAGCGGTGACACAGCTGGACACAGCGGGGTACACAGCGGGACACAGCGGGCACACAGCGGGGACACAGCGGGACACAGCGGGACACAGCGGGGACACAGTGGGACACAGGGGGACACAGCAGGCACACAGCGGGGACACAGTGGGACACAGCGGGACACAGCGGGGACAGAGAGGGACATAGCCGGACACAGCGGGACACAGCGGGGGACACAACGGGACACAGTGGGGGACCCAGTGAGGACACAGCGGGACACAGCAGGGACACAACAGGCACACAGCGGTGACACAGCGGGACACAGCGGGACACAGCGGGGACAGAGAAGGACATTGCCGGACATGCGGGATACAGCGGGGGACACAGCGGGACACAGTGGGGGACCCAGTGAGGACACAGCGGGACACAGCAGGGGACACAGCAAGGACACAGCGGGAAACAGCGGGGGATACAGGGGGGACACAGTGGGACCCAGCGCGGGACACAGCGAGGACACATTGGGACACAACGGGGACACAGCGGGACTCAGCGGGGGACACAGCAGTACACAGCGGGACACAGCGGGACACAGCGAGGGACACAGAGGAGTAAACAGCGGGACACTGCGGGGAACACAGCGAGGACACAGCGGGACCAAGCGGGACACAGCGTCGATACAGCGGGACACAGCGGGGTACACAGCTGGGTACACAACGGGACACAGCGGGGGACACAGCGAGGACACAGCAGAACACAGCGTGGGAAACAGCGAGGACAGAGCGGGACACAGCGTTACACAGCGTGGTACACAGTTGTGGACACAACGGGACACAGTGGGGGCACAGCCAGACACAGCGGGACACAGTGGGTCACAGCAGGGACAAAGCATGAGATACAGCGGGGGACAGAGAGGGAGACAGCAGGGGACACAGCGAGGAAACAGCGGGAAACAGCGGTGACACAGCGGGGACTCAGCGGGGGACACAGCGGGACACAGCGGGGGACACAGCAGGACACAGCCCGGGACACTGCGGGATACAGTGTGGGACAGAGCGTGGGACACAGCGAGACACAGCGGGGACAAAGCTGGACACAGCGAGGTACACAGAGGGACACAGCGGGGAAACAGCGTGACACAAAAGGACACAGCGCGACACAGCGGGGGACACAGCGAGGACACAGCGGCACACAGTGGGGGACACAGCAAGGACAGAGCGGGACACAGCGGGGGACACAGCGGGACATAGCGGGGGACACAGCGGGGGACACAGCGGGACACAGCGGGACACAGCGGGGGACACAGGAAGGACACAGCGGTACACAGCGGGGGACAGAGCGAGGACACATTGGGACACAGCGGGGACACAGCGGGACTCAGCGGGGGACGCAGCAGTACACAGTGGGACGCAGCGGGACACAGCGGGGACACAGCAGGAACACAGCGGGGGACACAGCGGGAAACAGCGGGCGACACAGAGGGGTACACAGCGGGACACAGCGAGGAAAAATTGAGGCCACAGCAGAACACAGCGTGGGACACAGCGAGGACACAGCGGGACACAGTGGGACACAGCGGCGACAAAGCAGTAGACAC
>NW_012291456.1:0-9234 GCF_000151885.1 Dipodomys ordii | reverse complement strand
AGAGAGCAAAGCAGAAGGAGAAGCAGAAGGAGAAGCAGAAGAACTGAAGAAGCAGAGGCAGTAGCAGAAGAAGCAGAAGATGCAGAAGCAGAAGGAGAAGCAGAAGGAAAAGCAGAAGAACGAGAAGGAGAAGGCGAAACACAAGGAGAAGCAGAAAGAGAAGCAGAAGAAGGAGCAGGAGAAAGAAAAGCAGCAGGAGAAGCAGAAAGAGCAGCAGAAGGAGAAGCAGGAGATGCAGAAACAGGAGAAGCAGAAGCAGAAGAAACAGGAGAAAGACAAGAAGCAGAAGCAGAGGGAGAAGCAGAAACAGAAGGAGAAGCAGAAAGAGAAGTAGGAGAAACAGAAGAAGCAGAAGCAGGAGAAGCAGAAGCATAAGAATCCGAAGAAGCAGAAGCAGAACCTGAAGCAGAAGGAGAAGCAGGAGAAGCAGAAGAAGCAGAATCTGGAGAAGCAGAATGACAAGCTGAAGGAGAATCAGAAGCAGAAAGAGAATCAAAAGCAGAAGGAGAAGCAGAAGAAACAGAAGAAGTAGAAGCCGTAGCAGTTGTAGCAGAAGCAGAACGAGAAGCAGAAGGAAAAGCAGAAGAACAAGAAGGAGAAGGAGAAACAGAAGGAGAAGCAGAAAGATAAGCAGGTAAAGCAGAAGAAGAAGAATCAGAAGGAGAAGCAGAAGAAGGAGAAGGAGAAGCAGAAGAAGATGCAGAAGAAGAAGCAGGAGAAGCAGAAGAAGCAGAAGCAGAAGGAGAAGAAGGAGAAGAAGAAGAAGCAGAAGCAAAAGGAGAAGCAAAAGAAGGAGAAGGAGAAGGAGAAACAGAAGCAGAAGAAGAAGCATAAGGACAAGCACAAGAAGAAGGAGATGAAGAAGAAGAAGCAGGAGAAGCAGAAGAAACAGAAGCTGAAGGAGAAGCAGAAGTAGGAGAAGGAGAAGGAGGAGAAGCAGAAGCAGAAGGAGAAGCAGAAGCGGAATGAGAAGTAGAAAGAGAAGCAGGAGAAGCACAAGAAGCAGAAGCAGGAGAAGCCGATAGAGAAGAAGCAGAAGACGCAGAAACAGAAGCAGAAGTAGAAGCAGAAGCAGAAGGAGAAGCAGCAGAAGAAGTAGAACCAGAAATTCAGGCAAGAGAAACAGAAGAAGCAGAAGCAGAAGCAGAAGGAGAAGCAAAAAGAGAAGCAGAAGAAGAACTAGAAGAAGCAGCAGAAGGAGAAGCAGCAGAAGAAGCAGAAAAAAAAGTAGGAGAAGCAGAAGCAGAAAGAGAAGTAGAACCAGAAGAAGCAGAAGAAGCAGAAGCAGAAGAAGAAGCAGTAGAAGCATAAGAAGCAGAAGCAGGAGAAGCAGAAGAAAAAGAAGAGGCATAAGAAGCAGAAGCAGAGGGAGACACAGAAGAAGGAGAAGGAGCAGCAGAAGGTGAAGCAGAAGGAGATGCAGAAGCAGAAAGAGAAGCAGAAACAGAAGGAGAAGAAGAAGGAGAAGTTGGAGAATCAGAAGAAGCAGAAGAAGAAGCAGAAAGAGAAGCAGAAGAAGGAGAAGGAGAAGCAGAACGAGAAGGACAAGCAGGAGAAGCAGAAGAAGCAGAAGCGGGAGAAGAAGAAGAAGAAGAAGAAGAAGAAGAAGAAGAAGAAGAAGAAGAAGAAGAAGAAGAAGAAGAAGAAGAAGAAGAAGAAGAAGAAGAAGAAGAAGAAGAAGAAGAAGAAGAAGAAGAAGAAGAAGCAGGAGAAGGAGAAGGAGAAGGAGAAGGAGAAGGAGAAGGAAAAGCAGCAGGAGAAGCAGAAAGAGCAGCAGAAGGAGAAGCAGGAGATGCAGAAACAGGAGAAGCAGAAGCAGAAGAAACAGGAGAAGGACAAGAAACAGAAGCCGAAGGAGAAGCAGAATCAGAAGGAGAAGCAGAAAGAGAAGGATGGGAAGCAGAAGAAGCAGAAGCAGGAGAAGCAGAAGCATAAGAATCCGAAGAAACAGAAGCAGAACCTGAAGCAGAAGGAGAAGCAGGAGAAGCAGAAGAAGCAGAATCTGGAGAAACAGAATGAGAAGCAGAAGGAGAAGCAGAAGCAGAAAGAGAATCAAAAGCAGAAGGAGAAGCAGAAGAAACAGAAGAAGTAGAAGCAGTAGCCGTTGTAGCAGAAGCAGAAGCAGAAGCAGAAGGAAAAGCAGAAGAACAAGAAGGAGAAGGAGAAACAGAAGGAGAAGCAGAAGGAGAAGCAGAAAGAGAAGCAGGTAAAGCAGAAGAAGAAGAAGTACAAGGAGAATCAGAAGGAGAAGCAGAAGCAGGAGAAGGAGAAGCAGAACAGAAGAAGATGCAGAAGGAGAAGCAGAAGAAGCAGAAGCAGAAGGAGAAGCAGGAAAAGCAGAAGAAGCAGAAGCAAAAGGAGAAGCAAAAGAAGGAGAAGGAGAAGCAGAAGAAGAAGCATAAGGACAAGCACAAGCAGAAGGAGATGCAGAAGGAGATGCAGAAGGAGAAGCAGGAGAAGCAGAAGAAGCAGAACCTGAAGGAGAAGCAGAAGTAGGAGAAGGTGGATAAGCAGAAGCAGAAGGAGAAGCAAAAGAGGAATGAGAAGCAGAAAAAGAAGCAGGAGAAGCTCAATAAGCAGAATCAGGAGAAGCCGAAAGAGTAGAAGCAGAAGAAGCAGAAACAGAAGCAGAAGTAGAAGCAGAAGCAGAAGGAGAAGCAGCAGAAGAAGTCGAACCAGAAATTCAGGCAGGAGAAACAGAAGAAGCAGAAGCCGAAGGAGAAGCAAAAAGAGAAGCAGAAGGAGAAGTAGAAGAAGCAGCAGAAGGAGAAGCAGCAGAAGAAGCAGAAAAACAAGCAGGAGAAGCAGAAGCAGAAAGAGAAGTAGAAGCACAAGAAGCAGAAGCAGAAGAAGAAGCAGTAGAAGCATAAGAAGCAGAAGCAGGAGAAGCAGAAGCAGAAGAACAAGAAGAAGCATAAGAAGCAGAAGCAGAAGCAGAGGGAGAAACAGAAGAAGGAGAAGGAGCAGCAGAAGGTGAAGCAGAAGGAGATGCAGAAACAGAAAGCGAAGCAGAAACAGAAGGAGAAGAAGAAGGATTAGTTGGAGAATCAGAAGAAGCAGAAGCAGAAGCAGAAAGAGAAGCAGAAGAAGGAGAAGGAGAAGCAGAAGCAGAGGAAAGGAAGGAGAAGCAGAAGAAGCAGAAGCGGGAGAAGCAGAAGAAGAAGAAGAAACAGAAGAAGGAGAAGGAGCAGAAGGAAAAGCAGAAGCAGAAGGAGAAGCAGAAAGAAAAGCATAAGAAGCAGTAGCAGGAGAAGCAGAAGCAGAAGAAACAGAAGAAGCCCAAGAACCAGAAGGAGAACCTGAAGCAGAAGGAGAAGCAGAAGCAGCAGAAGCTGGAAAAGCAGAAGCAGAAGAAACAGAACAAGCAGAAGAAGCAGAAGCAGAACGAGAAGCAGAAGAAGAAGAAGGAGAAAGAGAAGGATTACGAGTAGAAGGAGCAGAAGCAGAAGGAGAAACAGAAGAAGCAGAAGCAGGAGAAGCAGAAGCAGAAGCAGAATGAGAAGCACAAGAAGGAGAAATTGAAGGAGAAGGAGAATGGCACGGAGAAGCAGAAGGAGAAGTAGGAGAAGCAGAAGAAGAAAAAGCAGGAGAAGTAGAAGCAGAAGAAGGAGAAGAGCAGAAGCAGAAGGAGAAACAGAAGCAGAAGGAAAAGCAGAAGAAGCAGAAGCTGATGCAGAAGAAGAAGAAGAAACAGAAAAAGCAGAAGAAGCAGAAGAAGAAGCAGCAGGAGAAGCAGAAGAAGAAGAACGAGAAAGAGAAAGAGAAGGAGAAACAGAAGGATAAGCAGAAGCAGAAAGAGAAGCAGGAGAAGCAGAAGAAGCAGGAGAAGCAGAAGCAGAAGAAAAAGAAGAATCATAAGTAGCAGAAGCAGAGGGAGAAACAGAAGAAGGAGAAATAGCAGCAGAAGGTGAAGCAGAAGGAGATGCAGAAGCAGATAGAGAAGCAGAAACAGAAGGAGAAGAAGAAGGAGAAGTTGGAGAATCAGAAGAAGCAGAAGCAGAAGCAGAAAGAGCAGCAGAAGAAGGAGAAGGAGAAGCAGAAGGAGAAGGAAAAGCAGGAGAAGCAGAAGAAGCAGAAGCGGGAGAAGCAGAAGAAGAAGAAACAGAAGAAGGAGAAGGAGCAGGAGGAGAAGCAGAAGCAGAAGGAGAAGCAGAAAGAGAATCAGAAGAAGCAGTAGCAGGAAAAGCAGAAGCAGAAGAAACAGAAGAAGCCCAAGAACCAGAAGGAGAACCTGAAGCAGAAGGAGAAGCAGAAGCAGCAGAAGCTGGAAAAGCAGAAGCAGAAGAAAAAGAAGAAGCATAAGTAGCAGAAGCAGAGGGAGAAACAGAAGAAGGAGAAGGAGCAGCAGAAGATGAAGCAGAAGGAGATGCAGAAGCAGAAAGAGAAGCAGAAACAGAAGGAGAAGAAGGAGAAGTTGAAGAATCAGAAGAAGCAGAAGCAGAAGCAGAAAGAGCAGCAGAAGAAGGAGAAGCAGAAGCAGAAGCAGAAGGACAAGCAGGAGAAGCAGAAGAAGCAGAAGCGGGAGAAGCAGAAGAAGAAGAAGAAGAAGAAACAGAAGAAGGAGAAGGAGCAGAAGGAGAAGCAGAAGCAGAAGGAGAAGCAGAAAGAGAAGCAGAAGAAGCAGTAGCAGGAGAAGCAGAAGCAGAAGAAACAGAAGAAGCCCAAGAACCAGAAGGAGAACCTGAAGCAGAAGGAGAAGCAGAAGCAGCAGAAGCTGGAAAAGCAGAAGCAGAAGAAACAGAAAAAGCAGAAGAAGCAGAAGCAGGACGAGAAGCAGAAGAAGAAGAAGGAGAAAGAGAAGGATTAGGAGTAGGAGGAGCAGAAGCAGAATAAGAAGCAGAAAGAGAAGCAGTAGGAGAAGCAGAAGAAGAAACAGAAGAAGCAGAAGCAGGAGAAGCAGAAGCAGTATGAGAAGCACAAGAAGGAGAAATTGAAGGAGAAGGAGAATGAGACGGAGAAGCAGAAGGAGAAGTAGGAGAAGAAGAAGAAGCAGGAGAAGCAGAAGCAGAAGAAACAGAAGAAGGAGAAGAGCAGAAGCAGAAGCAGAAGGAGAAGCAAAATCAGGAGAAGCACAAGAAGCAGAAGCTGAAGCAGAAGAAGAAGAAACAGAAAAAGCAGAAGAAGCAAAAGAAGAAGCAGCAAGAGAAGCAGAAGAAAAAGAAGGAGGAGGAGAAAGAGAAGGATTAGGAGTAGGAGAAACAGAAGGATAAGCAGAAGCAGAAAGAGAAGGAGAAGGAGAAGGAGAAGCAGGAAAATCAGAAGAAGCAGGAGAAGCAGAAGCAGAATGAAAAGCAGAAGAAGGAGAAATTGAAACAGAAGAAGATGCAGAATGGGGGCAGAAGCAGTAGTAGAAGCAGAAGCAGGAGAAGCAGAAGCAGAAGAAATAGAAGAAGAAGAAGAAGCAGAAGCAGAAAGAGAAGCAGAAACAGAAGGAGAAGCAGAAATAGAAGCAGAAGAAGCCGAAGAAGCAAAAGCAGAACCTGAAGCAGAAGGAGAAGCAGGAGAAGCAGCAGCAGAAGAATCTGGAGAAGAAGAAGGAGAACCAGAAGGAGAAGCAGAAGCAAAAAGAGAAGCAAAAGCAGAAGGAGAAGCAGAAGGAGAAGCAGAAGAAACAAAAGAAGTAGACGCAGTAGCAGAAAAAGCTGAAGATAGAGAAGCAGAAAAAAGGCAGAAGGAATAGCAGAAGAACGAGAAGGAGAAACAGAAGGAGAATCAGAAGGAGAAGCAGAAGGAGAAGCAGGAAAAGCAGAAGAAGCAGAAGCAGACAGAGAAGCAGAAGAAGGAGAAGGAGAAGCAGAAGCAGAGCAGAAGGAAAAACACAGCAGAAGGAGAAGCAGAAGGAGAAGCAGGAGAAGCAGAAGAAGCAGAAGCAAAATAGAAGGAGAAGTCGATGAAGAGAAGCAGAACGAGAAGCAGGAGAAGCAGAAGAAGCAGAAGCGGGAGAAGCAGAAGAAGGAGAAACAGAAGAAGGAGAAGGAGCAGAAGGAGAAGCAGAAAGAGAAGCAGGAAAAGCAGAAGAAACAGAAGCAGGAGAAGCAGAAGCAGAAGAAACAGGAGAAGGACAAGAAGCAGATGGAAAAGCACAAACAGAAGGAGAAGCAGAAAGAGAAAGAGGGGAAGCAGAAGAAGCAGAAGCAGGAGAAGCAGAAGCATAAGAATCCGAAGAAGCAGAAGCATTACCTGAAGCAGAAGGAGAAGCAGGAGAAGGAGAAAAAGCAGCATCTGGAGAAGCAGAATGAGAAGCTGAAGTAGAAGCAGAAGCAGAAGCAGAAAGAGAATCAAAAGCAGAATGAGAAGCAGAAGAAACAGAAGCAGTAGCAGTTGCAGCAGAAGCAGAAGGAAAAGCAGAAGAACGAGAAGGAGAAGGAGAAACAGAAGGAGAAGCAGAAGAAGCAGAAGGAGAAGGAGAAGCAGAAGAAGCAGAAGGAGAAGTAGAAGGAGAAACAGAAGCAGAAGAAGCAGCAGAAGGAGCAGCAGAAGCAGAAGAAGATGCATAAGGAGAAGCAGGAGAAGCAGAAGAAGCAGAAGCAGAAGGAGAAGTAGAAGTAGGAGAAGGAGAAGGAAGAGCCGCAGAAGCAATAGGAGAAGCAGAAGGAGAAGCAGAAGCAGAATGAGAAGCAGAAAGATAAGCAGTAGAAGCAGAAGAAGCAGGAAAAGAAGAAGCAGAATAAAGAGAAGAAGAAGAAGAAGAAACAGAAGCAAAAGAAACAGAAGAAGGAGAAGAGCAGAAGCAGAAGCCGAAGGAGAAGCAGAAGCAGAAGGAGAAGGAGAAAGAGAAGCAGGAGGAGCAGAAGAAGCAGGAGAAGCAGAAGCAGAAGAAACAGGAGAAGCCGAAGAAGCAGAAGCAGAATATGAAGCAGGAGAAACAGAAGAATCACAATCTGAAGCAGAAGCAGAAGAAAAAGAAATAGTAGAATAAGCAGAAGCAGAAGCAGCAGGAGAAGCAGAAGAAGAAGAAGGAGAAGGCGAAAGAGAAGGATTAGGAGTAGGAGACGCAAAAGGATAAGCAGAAGCAGAAAGAGACGCAGAAGGAGAAGCAGCACGAGAAGTAGGAGAAGCAGGAGGAGCAGAAGCAGGAGAAGCAGAAGAAACAGAAGACGCAGAAGCAGAATGAGAAGCAGAAGGAGAAATTGAAGCAGAAGCAGAAGGAGAAGCAGAAGCAGAAGAAGGAGAAGGAGAAGCAGAACGAGAAGCAGAAAGAGAAGCAGAACGAGAAGCAGGAGAAGCAGAAGCAGGAGAAGCAGAAGCAGAAGAAACAAAAGAAGGAGAAGAAGCAGAAGCAGAAGGAGAAGCAGAAACAGAAGCAAAAGCAGAAAGAGAAGCAGGAGAAGCAGAAGAAGCATCAGCAGGAGAAGCAGAAGTAGAAGAAGCCGAAGAAGCAGAAGCAGAACCTGAAGCAGAAGGAGAAGCAGGAGAAGCAGAAGAAGCAGAATCCGGAGAAGCAGAAGGAGAAGCAGAAGAAGAAAGAGAAGCAAAAGCAGAAGGAGAAGCAGAAAAAACAGAAGAAGCAGAGGCAGTAGCAGAAGAAGCAGAAGATGCAGAAGCAGAAGGAGAAGCAGAAGGAAAAGCAGAAGAACGAGAAGGAGAAGGAGAAGGAGAAACAGGAGAAGCAGAAAGAGAAGCAGAAGAAGGAGCAGAAGAAGGAAAAGCAGCAGGAGAAGCAGAAAGAGCAGCAGAAGGAGAAGCAGGAGATGCAGAAACAGGAGATGCAGAAGCAGAAGAAACATGAGAAGGACAAGAAGCAGAAGCAGAAGGAGAAGCAGAAACAGAAGGAGAAGCAGAAAGAGAAGGAGGGGAAGCAGAAGAAGCAGAAGCAGGAGAAGCAGAAGCATAAGAATCCGAAGAAGCAGAAGCAGAACCTGAAGCAGAAGGAGAAGCAGGAGAAGCAGAAGAAGCAGAATCTGGAGAAGCAGAATGACAAGCTGAAGGAGAAGCAGAAGCAGAAAGAGAATCAAAAGCAGAAGGAGAAGCAGAAGAAACAAAAGAAGTAGAAGCAGTAGCCGTTGTAGCAGAAGCAGAAGGAGAAGCAGAAGGAAAAGCAGAAGAACAAGACGGAGAAGGAGAAACAGAAGGAGAAGCAGAAGGAGAAGCAGAAAGAGAAGCATGTAAAGCAGAAGAAAAAGAAGCAGAAGGAGAATCAGAAGGAGAAGCAGAAGAAGGAGAAGGAGAAGCAGAAGCAGAATAAGATGCAGAAGGAGAAGCAGAAGAAGCAGAAGCAGAAGGAGAAGCAGGAAAAGCAGAAGAAGCAGAAGCAAAAGAAGGAGAAGGAGAAGCAGAAGCAGAAGAAGAAGCATAAGGACAAGCACAAGCAGAAGGAGATGCAGAAGGAGAAGCAGGAGAAGCAGAAGAAGCAGAAGCTGAAGGAGAAGCAGAAGTAGGAGAAGGAGAGGAGGAGAATCAGAAGCAGAAAGAGAAGCAGAAGCGGAATGAGAAGCAGAAAGAGAAGCAGGAGAAGCACAAGAAGCAGAAGCAAGAGAAGCCGAAAGAGAAGAAGCAGAAACAGAAGCAGAAGTATAAGCAGAAACAGAAAGAGAAGCAGCAGAAGAAGTAGAACCAGAAATTCAGGCAGGAGAAACATAAGAAGCAGAAGCAGAAGGAGAAGGAAAAAGAAAAGAAGAAGGAGAAGTAGAAGAAGCAGCAGAAGGAGAAGCAGCAGAAGAAGCAGAAAAACAAGCAGGAAAAGCAGAAATAGAAAGAGAAGTAGAAGCAGAAGAAGGAGAAGCAGAAGAAGAAGCAGTAGAAGCATAAGAAGCAGAAGCAGGAGAAGCAGAATCAGAAGAGAAAGAAGAAGCATAAGAAGCAGAAGCAGAAGCAGTGGGAGAAACAGAAGAAGGAGCAGCAGAAGGTGAAGCAGAAGGAGATGCAGAAACAGAAAGAGAAGCAGAAACAGAAGGAGAAGAAGAAGGAGAAGTTGGAGAATCAGAAAAAGCAGAAGCAGAACCAGAAAGAGAAGCAGAAGAAGGAGAAGAAAAAGCAGAAGCAGAGGAAAGGAAGGAGAAGCAGAAGAAGCAGAAGCGGGAGAAGCAGAAGAAGCAGAAGAAGAAGAAGAAGAAGAAGAAGAAGAAGAAGAAGAAGAAGAAGAAGAAGAAGAAGAAGAAGAAGAAGAAGAAGAAGAAGAAGAAGAAGAAACAGAAGAAGGAGAAGGAGCAGAAGGAGAAGAAGAAGCAGAAGGAGAAGCAGAAAGAGAAGGGGAAGAAGCAGTAGCAGGAGAAGCAGAAGAAGAAACAGAAGAAG
>NW_012291455.1:0-9242 GCF_000151885.1 Dipodomys ordii | reverse complement strand
GGGGACACAGCAGAGACACAGAGGGGACACAGCGGAACACAGCGGGGGACACAAGGATGACAGAGCAGGACCCAGCAGGACCCAGCGTGGATACAGCAGAAACCCAGTTGGACACAGCAGGACACAGCGGGGACACAGCAGTAGACAGAGCGGGACACAGTGCCGGACACAGCGGGACACAGCGGGGGACAATGGGAGGACACAGCGGGACCCAGCGGGACCCAGCGTCGATACAGCAGGGACACAGCGGGACACAGTGGGTTACACAGCTGGGGACACAGCGAGGACACAGCGGGACACAGCGGGGACACAGCGGGACACAGCGGGGGACACAGCGGAACACAGCGTGGGACACAGCGAGGACACAGCAGGACACAGCTGGACACAGCGGCGACACAGCAGGGACACAGCAGGGACACAGCGGGGACACAGTGGGGGCACAGCGGGACACAGCGGGACACAGTGGGACACAGCGGGGACAAAGCGTGAGACACAGCGGGGGACAGAAAGGGAGACAGCAGGGGACTCAGCGAGGAAACAGCGGGACACAGCGGTGACACAGCGGGGACTCAGCGGGGGACACAGTGGGACACAGCGGGGGACACAGCAGGACACAGCGGGGGACACTGCGGGACACAGCGGGGGACACTGCGGGACACAGTGTGGGACAGAGCGGGGGACACAGCGAGACACAGCGGGGACAAACTGGGACACCACGGGACACAGTGGGACACAGCGGGTCACAGCGGGGACAGTGCGGGAACATAGCGGGACACAGCGGGGTACACAGCGGGACACAGCAGGACACAGCGGGACCCAGCGGGACACAGCATCGATACAGCTGAGACACAGCGTTACACAGCAGGGTACACAGTTGGGGACACAGATGGTCACAGTGGGGCACACAGCGGGACCCAGCAGGACACAGCGTCGATACAGCGGGCACACAGCGGGACACAGCGGGGTACCCAGCTGGGGACACAATGGGACACAGCAGGGGACACAGCGAGGACACAGCGGAACACAGCGGGACACAGCTTGGGACACAGCGGGGACACAGCGGGACACAGCGGGGGACAGAGCGAGGACACAGCGGTATAGAGCGGGACACAGCGTGGGACAAAGTGGGAGACAGCGGGAGACACAGCGGGACACAGCGGGGGACACTGCAGGACACAGTGTGGGACAGAGCATGGGACACAGCGAGACACAGCGGGGACAAAGCTGGACACAGCGGGGTACACAGAGGGACACAGCAGGGACACAGATGGAAACAGTGTGACACAAAAGGACACAGCTGGACACAGCGGAGTACACAGCAGGACACAGCGGGCACACAGCGGGGACACAGCGGGACACAGCGGGACACAGTGGGGACAGAGCGGGACACAGTCGGACACAACGGGACACAGCGTGGGACACAGCGGGACACAGCGGGGGAGACAGCGAGAACACAGCGGGACACAGTGGGGGACACAGCGAGGACACAGCGGGGACACAGTGGGGGCACAGCGGGACACAGCGGGACACAGTGGGACACAGCGGGGACAAAGCGTGAGACACAGCGGGGGACAGAAAGGGAGACAGCAGGGGACTCAGCGAGGAAACAGTGGAACACAGCGGTGACACAGTGGGGCCTCAGCAGGGGACACAGTGGGACACAGCGGGGGACACAGCAGGACACAGCGGGGGACACTGTGGGACACAGCCGGGGACACTGCGGGACACAGTGTGGGACAGAGCGTGGGACACAGCGAGACACAGCGGGGACAAACTGGGACACCACGGGACACAGTGGGACACAGCGGGACACAGCGGGGACAGTGCGGGAACATAGCGGGACACAGCGGGGTACACAGCGGGACACAGCAGGACACAGCAGGACCCAGCGGGACACAGCGTCGATACAGCCGGAACACAGCGTTACACAGCAGGGTACACAGTTGGGGACACAGAGGGTCACAGTGGGGCACACAGCGGGACCCAGCGGGACACAGCGTCGATACAGCGGGCACACAGCGGGACACAGCGGGGTACACAGCTGGGGACACAATGGGACACAGCAGGGGACACAGCGAGGACACAGCGGAACACAGCGGGACACAGCTTGGGACACAGCGGGGACACAGCGGGACACAGCGGGGGACAGAGGGAGGACACAGCGGGATAGAGCGGACACAGCGTGGGACAAAGTGGGAGACAGCGGGGGACACAGCGGGACACAGCGGGGGACACTGCAGGACACAGTGTGGGACAGAGCATGGGACACAGCGAGACACAGCGGGGACAAAGCTGGACACAGCGGGGTACACAGAGGGACACAGCAGGGACACAGAGGGAAACAGTGTGACACAAAAGGACACAGCTGGACACAGCGGGGTACACAGCGGGACACAGCGGGCACACAGCGGGGACACAGCAGGACACAGCGGGACACAGCAGGGACACAATGGGACACAGTGGGACAAAGCGGGAGACAGCGTGGGACACAGCGGGACACAGCGGGGACACAGAGGGACACAGCGGGCACAGAGCGGGACACAGCCGGACACAGCGCGACACAGCGGGGGACACAGCGGGACACAGTGGTGGACCCAGTGAGGACACAGCGGGACACAGCAGGGGACACAGCGAGGACACAGCCGGGGACACAGCGGGGGACCCAGCGGAACCCAGCGGGGAACAGATCGAGGACACAGCGGGACACAGCGGGACACAGAGTCGATACAGCGGGGACACAGGGTTACAAGGCGTGGTACATAGCTGTGGACACAACGGGACCCAGTGGGGGCACAGCCGGACTCAGCGGGACACAGTGGGACACAGCAGGGACAAAGCGTGAGACACAGCGGGGGACAGAGACAGAGACAGCAGGGGACACAGCGAGGAAACAGCGGGACACAGCGGTGACACAGCGGGGACTCAGCGGGGGACACAGCGGGGGACACAGCAAGGACAGAGCGGGACACAGTGGGGGACACCGCAGGACATAGCTGGGGACACAGCGGGGGAAACAGCGGGACACAGCGGGACACAGCGGGGACACCACGGGACACAGTGTGACACAGTGGGACACAGCGGGACACTGCGGGTACACAGCAGGACAAAGCGGGGGACACAGCGGGACAAAGCGGGACAAAGCGGGGGACACAGCGGGACACAGCGGAGACAGAGAAGGGACACAGCAGGACACAGCGGTGATACAGCTGGACACAGCGTGGTACACAGCGGGACACAGCGGGCACACAGAGGGGACACAACCTGACACCTCAGGACACAGCGGGGACAGAGCGGGACACAGTCGGACACAGCGGGACACAGCGGGGGACAAAGCGGGACACAGCGGGGGACCCAGCGAGGACATAGCGGGGGACACAGCGGGGGACACAGCGGGACACAGCGGGAACACAGCGAGGACACAGCGGGACACAGCGGGACACAGCGTCGATACAGAGGGGACTCAGCGGAGGACACAGCGGGGGACAGCGGGGGACAAAGTGGGACACCACGGGACACAGTGTGACACAGCGGGACACAGCGGGGACACTGCGGGGACACAGCAGGATAAAGCGGGGGACACAGCGGGACACAGCGGGACACAGCGGGGGACACAGCGGGGGACAGCGAAGACAGAGAAGGGCCACAGCGGGACAGAGCGGGACACAGTTGGACAAAGCGGGGTACACAACGGGACACAGCGGGCACACCGGGGACACAGCGGGACACAGCGGGACACAGTGGGGACACAGTGGGACACAGCGGGACAAAGCGGGGGACACAGCGGGACACAGCGTGGGACACAGAGAGGACACATTGGGACACAGCGGGGGACACAGTGAGGACACAGCGGGACACAGCCGGGGAAAAAGTGGAACACAGCGGGGACACAGCAGTGGACACAGCGGGACACAGCGGGGGACACAGCCGGACACAGCAGGGGAAACAGTGGGGGACACAGCGGGACACAGTGGTACACAGCGCGGGACACATGGGGGACACAGCGGGACACAGCGGGGACACAGCGGGACTCAGCGGGGGACACAGCAGTATACAGCAGGACACAGTGGGGACACAGCAGGGACACAGCGGAAACACAGCTGGACAGAGCGGGGACACAGCTGGGGACACAACGGGACACATCTTGGGACACAGCGAGGACCCAGCGGAACACAGCGTGGGACACAGCGAGGACACAGCGGGACACAGCGGGGACACAGCAGTAGACACAACGGGAACCAGTGGGGGACACAGCGGGACACAGCGGGGACACAGCAGTGGACACAGCGGGGGACAAACTGGGACACCACGGGACACAGTGGGACACAGTGGGACACAGCGGGGACACTGCAGGGACATAGCGGGACACAGCGGGGTACACAGCGGGACACAGCAGTGGACACAGCGGGGACACAGCGGGACACAGCGGGGGACACAGCGAGGACACAGCGGGTCACAGCGGGATACAGCATGGGACAAAGCAGGAGACAGCGGGGGACACAGCGAGGACAGAGCTGGACACAGCAGGGTACACAGCGGGACACAGCGGGAGACACAGAAGGGTACACAGCGGGCCACAGCGAGAAACACAGCGAGGTCACAGCGGGGGCCAAAGCAGGACAACACGGGACACAGTGTGACACAGTAGTACACAGCGGGGACACTGCAGGGGCCCAGCGGGACAAAGCGGGCGACACAGCGGGACAAAGTGGGAACACAGCGGGGGACACAGCGGGGGACAGCAGGGGACAGAGAGGGGACAAAGCAGGACACAGCGGGGACACTGCTGGACACAGCGGTGTACACAGCGGGACACAGAGGGCACACAGTGGGGACTCAGCGGGGGACACAGCGGGACACAGCGGGTCACAGCGGCGGACACAGCGGGACACAGCGGGACACAGCGGGGGACAGAGCGGAATACAGCGTGGGACATATCGAGGACACAGCGGGACACAGCGGGACACAGCGGGACACAGCATTGACACAGCAGGGTCACAGCGGGGGACACAGCGAGGACACAGCGGGACACAGCGGGGACACTGCGGGAGCATAGTGGGACACAGCGGGGTACACAGCGGGACACAGCGGAGTACACAGCTGGGGACACAAAGGGACACATCGGGGGACACAGCGGGACCCAGCAGGACACAGCGTCGATACAGCGGGGACACCGCGGGACATAGCGGGGTACACAGCTGGGGACACAACGGGACACAGCGGTGGACACAGCGAGGACACAGCGGGACACAGCTGGGACACTGAGGGAACATAGAGGGACACAGCGGGTACACAGCGGGACACAGCGGGGGACACAGAGTGGTACACAGCGGGACACAGCTGGAAACATAGCGAGGTCACAGCGGGGGAAAAAGCGGGACAACACGGGACACAGTGTGAAACAGCGGGACAGAACGGTGACACAGCAGGGGCAAAGCAGGACAAAGCAGGGACACAGCGAGACACAGCGGGACACCGTGGGGGACACAGCGGGGGACAGCAAGGGACAGGGGACACAGCGGGACACAGTGGGGACACAGCTGGACACAGCGGGGTACACAGAGGGACACAGCGGGCACACACTGGGGACACAGCGGGACACAGCGGAACTCAGCGGGAGACACAGCAGTACACAGCGGGACACAGTGGGACACACTGGGGAGACAGCAGGGACACAGTGGGGGACAAAGCGGGACACAGCGGGTCACAGCGGGGGACACAGCGGGACACAGCGGGAGACACAGAGGGGTACACAGCGGGACACAGCGGGGAACACAGCGAGGACACAGCGGAACAAAGCGGGACACAGCGTCGATACAGTGGGGACAGAGCGGGTCACAGCAAGGACACAGCGGGACACAGCGGGACACAGTGGGGACACAGCGGGGACTCAGCGGGGGACACAGCGGGACACAGCGGGGGATACAGCGAGACACGGCGGGGACAAAGCTGGACACAGCGGGGTACACAGAGGGACACAGCAGGGACACAGCGGGGAAACAGCGTGACACAAAAGGACACAGCGAGACACAGCGGGGGACACAGCGAGGACACAGCTGCACACAGTGGGGGACACAGCAAGGACAGAGCGGGACAAAGCGGGACACAGCGGGGGACACAGGAAGGACACAGCGGTACACAGAGGGGGACAGAGCGAGGACACATTGGGACACAGCGGGTCACAGCGGGGGACACAGCGGGACACAGCGGGACACAGCGGGGACACAGCAGGGACACAGCTGGGGACACAGCGGGACACAGCGGGGGGACACAGAGGGGTACACAGCGGGACACAGCGGGGAAAAAGTGAGGCCACAGCAGAACACAGCGTGGGACAAAACGAGGACACAGCGGGACACAGCGGGACACAGCGGGGACAAAGCAGTAGACACAGCGGGACACAGTGGCGGACACAGAGGGATACAGCGTGGGACACAGGGAGGACACAGCAGGACCCAGCGGGACCCAGCGTCGATACTGCTGGGACACAGCGGGACACAGCGAGGTACACAGCTGGGGACACAATGGGACACAACGGGGAACACAGGGAGGACATAGCGGGACCCAGCGGGACCCAGCGTCGTTACAGCGGGGACACAGCGGGACACACCGGGGTCCACAGCTGGTGACACAACGGGACACTGCGGGGGACACAGAGAGGACAAAGCAGGAAAGAGTGGTACACAGCGGGGACACTGCGGGAACATAGTGGGACACAGCGGGGTACACAGCGGGACACAGCGGTGACACAGAGGGGACTCAGCGGGACAAATTGGGGGACACAGCGGCACACAGCTGGACACAGCGGGGGACACAGCAGGGGACAGCGGAGACAGAGAGGGGCGAAAGCGAGACACAGCAGTGATACAGCTGGACACAAGGGAGTACACAGCGGGACACAGCGGGCACACAGCGGGACACAGCAGGGACTGAGCTGGACATAGCGCGACACAGCGAAACACAGCGTGGGACACAGCGGGACACAGCGGGGGACCCAGCGAGGACACAGCGGGACACAGCGGGGGACACAGCTGGGGACACAGAGGGACACAGCGGGGAACACAGCGAGGACACAACGGGACCCAGCAGGACACAGAGTCGATACAGCAGGGACACAGGGTTACACAGCGTGGTACCCAGCTGTGGACACAACGGGACAGAGTGGGGGCACAGCGAGACACAGCGGGACACAGCGAGGACACAGCGGTACACATTGGTGACAAAGCGGGGGACACAGCGGGACACAGCAGCGGACACAGCGGGGGACACAGCGGGACACAGCGCGACACAGCGGGGGACACAATGGGGACACAGCGGGACACAGCAGGGGACACAGCGAGGACACAGTGGAACATAGCGGGGGACACAGAGAGGACACAGCGGGACACAGCGAGACAAAGCAGGACACAGCGTGGACACAGCAGTAGACACAGCGGGACATAGCAGGGGACACAGCTGGGGACACAACGGGACACAGCAAGGGACACAGCGAGGACAGAGCGGGACACAGCGGGGACACAGCGTCGATACAGCGGGGACACAGCGAGACTCCGCGGGCAACACAGGAAGGAAACAGCGGGACCCAGTGGGACACAGCGTCGATACAGCGGGACACAACGGGGTACACAGCTGGGGACACAACAGGACACAGGGGGGACACAGCGGTACACAGCGGGACATAGCGGGGGACACAGCGGGACCCAACGGGAGACCCAGCGAGGACACAGCGGGACACAGCGGGGAACACAGGGGGACACAGCGGGACACAGCGGGGACACTGCGGGAACATAGTGGGACACAGCGGGGTACACAGCAGGACACAGCGCTACACAGCTAGGGACACAGCGGGGACAAAGCGGCAGACAGCGGGGGACACAGCGAGGACACAACGGGACTCAGCGGCGACACAGAGGGGACTCAGCGGGACAAAGCGGGGGACACAGCGGGACACAGCGGGACACAGTGGGGAACAGCGGAGACAGAGAGGGGCCAAAGAGAGACGCAGCGGTGACACAGCTGGACACAACGTAGTACACAGCAGGACACAGCCGGGCACACAGCGGGGACACAGCAGGGACCAAGCGGGACATAGCGGGACACAGCGGAACACAGCAGGGGACACAGCGGGACACAGCAGGGGACCCAGCTAGGACACAGCGGGACACAGCGGGGGACACAGCTGTGGACACAGCGGGACACAGCGGGGAAATCAGCGAGGACACAGCGGGACCCAGCAGGACACAGCGTCGATACAGCAGGGACACAGTGTTACACAGCGTGGTACCCAGCTGTGGACACAACGGGACAGAGTGGGGGCACAGCGAGACACAGCGGGACACATCGAGGACACAGCGGGACACATTGGTGACACAGCAGGGGATACAGCAGGACACAGCAGCGGACACAGCGGGGGACACAGCGCGACACAGCGGGAGACACAATGGGGACACAGCGGGACACAGCAGGGGACACAGCGAGGACACAGCGGAACATAGCGGGGGACACAGAGAGGACACAGCGGGACACAGTGAGACAAAGCGGGACACAGCGTGGACACAGCAGTAGACACAGCGGGACATAGCAGGGGACACAGCTGGGGACACAACGGGACACAGCAGGGGACACAGCGAAGACAGAGCGGGACACAGCGGGACACAGCGGGGACACAGCGTCGATACAGCGGGGACACAGCGAGACCCCGCGGGCAACACAGGAAGGAAACAGCGGGACCCAGTGGGACACAGCGTCGATACAGCGGGACACAACGGGGTACACAGCTGGGGACACAACAGGACACAGCGGGGGACACAGCGGTACACAGCGGGACATAGCGGGGGACACAGCGGGACCCAACGGGAGACCCAGCGAGGACACAGCGGGACACAGCGGGGGACACAGCGGGACACAGCAGGGAACACAGCGAGGACACAGAGGGGGACACAGCGGGACACAGCGTCGATACAGCGGGCACACAGAGTTACACAGCGTGGTACACAGCTGTGGACACAACGGGACAGGGTGGGGGCACAGTGGGACACAGCGGGACAAAGTGGGACACAGCGGGGAAAAAGCGTGAGACACAGCGGGGGACAGAGCGGGAGACAGCGGGGGACACAGCGAGGACACAGCAGGACACAACGTTGACACAGCGGGGTCTAGGCGGGGGACACAGCGGGAGACAAAGAGGGACACCACGGAACACAGCGGGATACAGCAGGAAACAGCAGTGATACTGCGTGGACACA
>NW_012291454.1:0-9242 GCF_000151885.1 Dipodomys ordii | reverse complement strand
ACCTCTGTTTCCCGCTGTGTCCCTTTGTGTGCCGCTGTGTCCTCGCTGTGTCCCCGCTGTGTCCCGCTGTGTCCTGCTGTGTCCCCGCAGGTTCACCTCTGTTTCCCGCTGTGTCCCGTTGTGTGCCGCTGTGTCCTCGCTGAGTCCCCTACTGTCTCCCTCTCTGTCCCCCGCTGTGTCTCACGCTTTGTCCCCGCTGTGTCCCACTGTGTACCGCTGTGTCCGGCTGTGCCCCCACTGTGTCCCGTTGTGTCCACAGCTATGTACCACGCTGTGTACCACGCTGTGTAACGCTGTGTCCTCGCTGTATCGACGCTGTGTCCCGCTGTGTCCCGCTGTGTCCTCGCTGTGTTCCCTGCTGTGTCCCGCTGTGTCCACCACTGTGTCCCCAGCTGTGTCCTCCCTGTGTCCCTGCTGTGTCCTGCTGTGTCCTCACTGGGACCACCACTGTGTGTCGCTGTGTCCACCGCTGTGTCCTGCTGTGTCCAGCTGTGTCCCGCTTGTCCCCGCTGTGTCCCGCTGTGTCCCGCTGTGTCCCCGCTGTGTGCCTGCTGTGTCCCTCTGTGTCTCCCGCTTTGTCCCGCTGTGTCCCACTGTGTCCCCGCTGTGTCTGCTGTGTCCCGCTGTGTCCCCGCTGTGTGCCCGCTCTGTCCCGCTGTGTATCCCGCTGTGTCCAGTTGTGTCACCGCTGTGTCTTGCTGTGGCCACTCTCTGTCTCCGCTGTCCTCCGATGGGTCCCCCGCTGTGGCCCGCTTTGTCCCGCTGTGTCCCCCGCTTTGTCCTGCTGTGTCCCGCAGTGTCCCCGCTGTGTCCCGCTGTGTAACACTGTGTCCCGTGGTGTCCCACTTTGTCCCACGCTGTGTCCCCTGCTGAGTCCCCTCTGTGTCGCCTCTGTGTCCCCCTGTGTCCTCACTGTGTGCCCCGCTGTCTCCTGCTTTGTCTCCCGCTGTGTTCCGCTCTGTCCCGCTGTGTACCCCGCTGTGCCCAGTTTTGTCTCCGCTGTGTCTCGCTGTGTCCCACGCTCTGTCCCACACTGTGTCCCGCCTTGTCCCATGCTGTGTCCCGCTGTGTCCCCCGCTGTGTCCCGCTGTGTCACCCCCTGAGTCCCCGCTGTGTCACCGCTGTGTCCCGCTGTTTCCTCGCTGTGTCCCCTGCTGTCACCCTCTCTGTCCCCTGCTGTGTCTCACGCTTTTTCCCCGCTGTGTCCCACTGTGTTCCGCTGTCTCCGGCTGTGCCCCCACTCTGTCCCGTTGAGTCCACAGCTGTGTACCACACTGTGTAACGCTGTGTCCCCGCTGTATCGACGCTGTGTCCCGCTGTTCCCGCTGTGTCCTCGCTGTGTTCCCCGCTGTGTCCCGCTGTGTCCCCCGCTGTGTCCCCCGCTGTGTCCTCGCTGTGTCCCCTGCTGTGTCCTGCTGTGTCCTCACTGGGTCCCCCACTGTGTCCCGCTTTGTCCCCCGCTGTGTCCCGCTGTGTCCCACTGTGTCCCTGCTGTGTGCCTGCTGTGTCCCGCTGTGTCTCCCGCTTTGTCCCACTGTGTCCCCGCTGTGTCCCGCTGTGTCCCCGCTGTGTGCCCGCTGTGTCCTGCTGTGTACCCCGCTGTGTCCAGCTGTGTCACCGCTGTGTCTCGATGTGGCCACTCTCTGTCTCCGCTGTCCCCCGCTGTGTCCCCCGCTGTGTCCCGCTGTGTCCTGCTGTGTCCCCCGCTTTTTCCTGCTGTGTCCCGCAGTGTCCCCGCTGTGTCCCGCTGTGTACCCCGCTGTGTGCAGCTTTGTCCCCGCTGTGTCTCGCTGTGGCCACTCTCTGTCTCCGCTGTCCCCCACTGTGTCCCCCGCTGTGGCCCGCTGTGTCCCGCTGTGTCCCACGCTTTTTCCTGCTGTGTCCCGCAGTGTCCCCGCTGTGTCCCGCTGTGTAACACTGTGTCCCCTGGTGTCCCACTTTGTCCCACGCTGTGTCCCCCGCTGAGTCCCCTCTGTGTCCCCTCTGTGTCCCCCTGTGTCCTCGCTGTGTGCCCCGCTGTCTCCTGCTTTGTCTCCCGCTGTGTTCCGCTGTGTCCCGCTGTGTCCCCGCTGTGTCCCCAGCTGTGTCCCGCTGTGTCCCGCTGTGTACCCCGCTGTGTCCTGCTATGTTCCCGCAGTGTCCCCGATGTGTCCCGCTGTGTCCCTCTGTGTCCTCGCTGTGTCCCAAGCTGTGTACCCCACTCTGTCCCGCTGTGTCCCCCGCTGTGTCTCTGCTGTGTCCCCGCTGTGTCCCGCTTTGTCCTGCTGTGTACTGCTGTGTCCCCCGCTGTGTCCCGCTGTGTCCTGCTGTGTCACGCTGTTTCCCCGCTGCGTCACCGCTGTGTCCCTCTGTGTACCACGCTGTGTCCAGCTTTGTCCCTGCTGTGTCTCGCTGTGTCCCACTCTCTGTCCCCCTGTGTTTCCCGCTCTGTCCCCCTCTGTGTCCCGCTGTGTCCCCAGCTGTGTCCCACTGTGTCCCCGCAGGGTCACTGCTGTTTCTCGCTGTGTCCCGCTGTGTTCCGTGGTTTCCCTCTTTGTCCCCCGCTGTGTCCCCCGCTGAGTCCCCGCTCTGTCCCGCTTTGTCCTCGCTGTGTCCCCCGCT
Source organism: Dipodomys ordii (assembly GCF_000151885.1). Lineage (NCBI taxonomy): Eukaryota > Metazoa > Chordata > Mammalia > Rodentia > Heteromyidae > Dipodomys > Dipodomys ordii. The sequence continues at coordinate 6,641 of NW_012291454.1, read as the reverse complement.
GTCTCCTGCTCTGTCCCCCGCTGTGTCTCACGCGTTGTCCCCGCTGTGTCCCACTGTGTCCCGCTGTGTTCCGCTGTGCCCCCACTGTATTTCGTTGTGTCCACAGCTGTGTACCACGCTGTGTAAGGCTGTGTGCCCGCTGTATCTACGCTGTGTCCCGCTGTGTCCCGCTGGGTCCTCGCTGTGTCCCCCGCTATGCCCCGCTGTGTCCCCCGCTGTGTCCCGCTGTGTCCCCCGCTGAGTCACCGCTGTGTCACCGCTGTGTACCGCTGTTTCCTCGCTGTGTCCCCCGCTGTCTCCAGCTCTGTCCCTTGCTGTGTCTCATGCTTTGTCCCCGACGTGTCCCACTGTGTCCCGCTGTGTCCGGCTGTGCCCCCACTGTGTCCCGTTGTGTCCACAGCTGAGTACCACGCTGTGTAACGCTGTGTGCCCGCTGTATCGACTCTGTGTCCTGCTGTGTCCCACTGTTTCCTCGCTGTGTTCCCCGCTCTGTCCCTCTGTGTCCCCCGCTGTGTCCTCGCTGTGTCCCCCGCTGTGTCCTGCTGTGTCCTCGCTGTGTCCCCCGCTGGGTCCCGGTGCGTCCTGCTGTGTCCTCCGCTGTGTCCCGTTGTGTCCCCAGCTGTGTCCCCCGCTACGTCCCGATGTGTCTACTGCTGTGTCCATGCTATGTCTTGCTATGTCGCGCTGTGTCCCCCGCTGTGTCCGCTGCTTTGTCCTGCTGTTTTCCCCGCTGTGTCACCAATGTGTCCCGCTGTGTCCTCGCTGTGTCCCGCTGTGTCTCGCTGTGCCCCCACTCTGTCCCGTTGTGTCCACAGCTGGGTACCACGCTGTGTAACCCTGTGTCCCCCCTGTATCGACGCTGTGTCCTGCTGGGTGCCGCTGTGTCCTCGCTGTGTTCCCCGCTGTGTCCCCGCTGTGTCCCGCTGTTTACCCCTCTGTGTCCCCCCGCTGTGTCCCGCTGTGTCCCGCTGTGTACTGCTGTGTCCCCCGCTGAGTCCCGCTGTGTCCCCACTGTGTCCCAATGTGTCCTCGCTGTGTCCCGCGCTGGGTCCCGCTGGGTCCCCCCTGTGTCCCCCGCTGTGTCCCGCTGTGTCCGGCTGTGTCCCCCGCTGTGTCCCCCGTTGTGTCCCCCGCAGTGTCAGCGCTGTGTCCCGCTGTGTCCTCGCTGTGTCCCCCGCTGTCTCCCGCTCTGTACCCCTCTGTGTCTCAAGCTTTGTCCCCGCTGTGTCCCACTGTGTCCCGCTGTGTCCCGCTGTGCCCCCACTGTGTCCCGTTGTGTTCACAGCTGTGTACCACGCTGTGTAACGCTGTGTCCCCGCTGTAACGACGCTGTGTACCGCTGGGTCCCGCTGTGTCCTCGCTGTGTTCCCCGCTGTGTCCCGCTGTGTCCCCCACTGTGTCCCCTGCTGTGTCCCTATGTGTCCCATGCTTTGTCCCCCTGTGTCCCCGCAGTTTCCCCGCTGTGTCCCGCTGTTTCCCACTGTGTTCTGTGGTGTCCCGCTTTGTCCCCCGCTGTGTCCCCCGATGAGTCGCCGCTGTGTCCCCGCGTTGTCCCGCTGAGTCCTCCATGTGTCCCCCGCTGTGTCCCGCTGTGTCCCCCGCTGTGTCCCGCTGTGTCCACTGCTGGGACCCGGCTGTGTCCCGCTGTGTCCCGCTGTGTCCTCACTGTGTCCCACTCTGTGTTCCGTTGTGTCCTCGCTGTGTCCCGAGCTGTGTCCCGCTGTGTCCCCCGCTGTGCCCTGCAGTGTCCCGCTCTGTCCCGCTGTGTCCTCGCTGTGTCACGCTGTGTCCCTCTGTGTCCCCCACTGTTTCCCCTGCTGTGTCCAGCTGTGTCCCCCACTGTGTCCCACTCTGTCCCCCTCTGTGTCCCCCACTGTGTCCCACTGTGTCCCCGCAGTGTCACTGCTGTTTCCTGCTGTGTCCTGCTGTGTTCCGTGGTGTCCCTCTTTGTCTCCTGCTGTGTCCCCCGCTGTGTCCCGCTGTGTCCGACTGTGTCCCGCTCTGTCCCCGCTGTGTCCCGCTGTGTCCCGCTGTGTCCCACTGCGTCCCGCTGTGTCCCGCTGTGCCCCCACTGTGTCCCGTTGTGTCCACAGCTTTGTACCATGCTGTGTCCCGCTTTGTCGCCGCTGTGTCCTGCTGTGTCCCGCTGTGTCCCCGCTGTGTGCCTGCTGTGTCCCGCTGTGTCTCCCGCTTTGTCCCGCTGTGTCCCACTGTGTCCCCGCTTTGTCCCGCTGTGTCCCGCTGTGTCCCCGCTGTGTGCCCGCTCTGTCCCGCTGTGTATCCCGCTGTGTCCAGTTGTGTCACCGCTGTGTCTCGCTGTGGCCACTCTCTGTCTCCGCTGTCCCCCGCTGGGTCCCCCGCTGTGGCCCGCTGTGTCCCGCTGTGTCCCCCGCTTTGTCCTGCTGTGTCCCGCAGTGTCCCCGCTGTGTCCCGCTGTGTAAAACTGTGTCCCGTGGTGTCCCACTTTGTCCCACGCTGTGTCCCCCGCTGTTTCCCACTGTGTCCCCAACTGTGTACCACTGTGTCCCCGCAGGTTCCCCTCTGTTTCCCGCTGTGTCCCGCTGTGTTCCGTGGTGTCCTCGCTGTGTCCCCCTGCTGTGTCCCGTTCTGTCCCGCTGTGTCCTGGCTTTGTCCCCCACTGTGTCCTGCTGTGTCCCACGCTGTTTCCCACTGTGTCCCCAACTGTGTACCACTGTGTCCCCGCAGGATCCCCTCTGTTTCCCGCTGTGTCCCGCTGTGTTCCGTGGTTTCCTCGCTGTGTCCCCCTGCTGTGTCCCGCTGTGTCCCGCTGTGTCCCCCACTGTGTCCCCCGCTGTGTCCCTATGTGTCCCACGCTTTGTCCCCCTGTGTCCCCGCAGTTTCCCCGCTGTGTCCCGCTGTTTCCCACTGTGTTCTGTGGTGTCCCGCTTTGTCCCCCGCTGTGTCTCCCGGTGAGTCTCCGCTGTGTCCCCGCTTTGTCCCGCTGAGTCCTCCATGTGTCCCCCGCTGTGTCCCGCTGTGCCCCCCGCTGTGTCCCGCTGTGTCCACTGCTGGGACCCGGCTGTGTCCCGCTATGTCCCGCTGTGTCCTCACTGTGTCCCACTCTGTGTTCCGTTTTGTCCTTGCTGTGTCCCGCGCTGTGTTCCACTGTGTCCCCCGCTGTGCCCTGCAGTGTCCCGCTCTGCCCGCTGTGTCCTCGCTGTGTCCCGCTGTGTCCCGCTGTGTCCCCCACTTTTCCCCTGCTGTGTCCAGCTGTGTCCCCCACTGTGTCCCACTCTGTCCCCCTCTGTCTCCCCCGCTGTGTCCCACTGTGTCCCCGCAGTGTCACTGCTGTTTCCTGCTGTGTCCCGCTGTGTTCTGTGGTGTCCCTCTTTGTCTCCCGCTGTGTCCCCCGCTGTGTCCCGCTGTGTCCGACTGTGTCCCGCTCTGTCCCCGCTGTGTCCCGCTGTGTCCCGCTGTGTCCCACTGTGTCCCGCTGTGTCCCGCTGTGCCCCCACTGTGTCCCGTTGTGTCCACAGCTTTGTACCATGCTGTGTAACGCTGTGTCTCTGCTGTGTCCCACTGGGTCCTGATGTGTCCTCGCTGTGTTCCCCGCTGTGTCCAGCTGTTTCCCCCACTTTGTCCCCCACTGTGTCCTCGCTGTGTCCCCCGCTGTGTCCCGCTGTGACCCGCTGTGTCCTCGCTGTGTCCCCCTTGTGTCCCCCTCTGTGTCCCGCTGTGTCCCCCGCCGTGTCCCGCTGTGTCCCGCTGTGTCCCGCTTCGGTCCCGCTGTGTCCCGCTTTGTCCCCCACTGTGTCCCGCAGTGACCCCGCTGTGTCCCGCTGTGTCCCACTGTGTCCCGTGGTGTCCCGCTTTGTCCCCCGCTGTGTCCCGGGCTGAGTCTCGCTGTGTCCCCACTGTGTCCTCTCTGTGTCCCCCGCTGTGTCCTGCTCTGTTCCCCACTGTGTCTCCCGTTTTGTCCCTGCTGTGCCCCGCTGTGTCCCGCTGTGTCCCCCACTGTGTCCCGTGTGTCAACAGCTGTGTACCCTGCTGTGTCCCTGCTGTATCGACGCTGTGTCTCGCTGGGTCCTGCTGTGTCTCTCTCTGTATTCCCCATTGTGTCCCGCCGTGTCCCCCGCTGTGTCACTCGCTGTGTCCCCCGCTGTGTCCCGCTGTGTCCCGCTGTGTCCCCCGCTGTGTCCTTGCTGTGTCCCCGCTGGGTCCCGCTGGGTCCCGCAGTGTCCCCCGCTGAGTCCCGTTGTGTCACCGCTGTGTCCCGCTGTGTCCCCGCTCTATCGATGCTGTGTCCAGCTGGGTCCCGCTGTGTCCTCTCTTTGTTCCCCGCTGTGTCCCGCTGTGTCCGCCGCTGTGTCTCTCGCTGTGTCCCGCTGTGTCCCCGGCTGTGTCCGGCTGTGTCCCGCTGTGTCCCCCGCTGTGTCCTTGCTGTGTCCCCGCTGTGTCCCGCTGTGTCCCGCAGTGTCCCCAGCTGTGTCCCTCTGTGTCACCGCTGTGTCCCGCTGTGTCCTCGCTGTGTCCCCCGCTGTGTCGCGCTTTGTCCTTGCTGTGTACCCCACTGTGTTCCTCTGTGTCCCCGGCTGTGTCCCCACTGTGTCGCGCTGTGTTTCGCTGTGTCCGGCTGTGTCCTCGCTCTGTCTCCCTCAGTGTCCAGCTGTGTCCTCCCTGTGTCCCCCGCTGTGTCCCGCTGAGTCCCCTGCTGTGTCCCGCTGTGTCCTGCTGTGTCCCGCTCTGTCCCATCTGTGTCCATCTGTGTCCAGCTCTGTCCCCGTTGTGTGTCCGCTGTGCCCCGCTGTGTACCCTTCTGTGTCCAGCTGTGTCCCCTCTGTGTCCCGCTGTGTCCCTTCTCTGTCCCCCGCTGTCCACCGCTGTGTCCCCCGGCTGTGTCCCGCAGTGTCCCCGCTGTGTCCTGCTGTGTCCTACTGTGTCCCGTGGTGTCCCGCTTTTTCCCCTCTATATCCCCTGCTGAGTCCCCTCTGTGTCCCCGCTGTGTCCAGCTATGTCCTCGCTGTGTCCTCCGCTGTCTCCCGCTTTGTCCCACGCTGTGTCCTACTGTGTCCCACTGTGTCCCTGCTGTGTCCCCCGCTGTGTCCCGCTGTGTCCCGCTGTGTCCCCCGCTGTGTCCTGCTGGGTCCCGCTGTGTCCCCGCTGTGTCCCCGCTGTGTCCCGCTGTGTCCCCCGCTGTGTCCCGCTGTGTACTTCGTTGTGTCAGACTGTGTCCCCCGCTTTGTCCCGCTGTGTCCCCGCAGTGTTCCTGCTGTGTCCCGCTGTGTCACACTGTGTCCCATGGTGTCCTGCTTTGTCCCCAGCTGTGTCCCCCGCTGAGTCCCCTCGGTGTCCTGCTGTGTCCTCGCTGTGTGCCCCACTGTCTCCCACTTTGTCCCATGCTGTGTCCCACTGTGTCCTCGCTGTGTCCCCCGCTGTGTCCCGCTATGTCCCCGCTGTGTCCCAAGCTGTGTCCCGCTGTGTCCCGCTGTGTACCCAGCTGTGTCCTGCTATGTTCCCGCAGTGTCCCCGCTGTGTCCCCGCTGTGTCCTGCTGTGTCCTTTATGTGTCCCCCGCTGTGTTCCGTTGTGTCCCCAGCTGTGTACCCCGCTGTGTCCCGCTGTGTCCCAGCTGTATCGACGCTGTGTCCCGCTGTGTCCCGCGTTGTCCCCAGCTGTGTCCCCCGCTGAGTCCCCGCTGTGTCCCCGCTCTGTCCCGCTCTGTCCTCCCTGTGTCCCCCGCTGTGTCCCGCTGTGTCCCGCTGTGTCCCGCTGTGTCTACTGCTGTGTTCCTGCTGTGTCCCGCTGTGTCCTGCTGTGTCCCGCTGTGTCCTCACTGTGTCCCACGCTGTGTTCCGCTGAGTACTTGTTGTGTCCCCCGATGTGCCCCGTTGTGTCCCCAGCTGTGTACCCCGCTGTGGCCCACTCTGTCCCCGCTGTATCGACGCTGTGTCCCGCTGGGTCCCGCTGTGTCCTCGCTGTGTCCACCGCTGTGTCCCGCTGTGTCCACCGCTGTGTACCGCTGTGTCCCCAGTTGTGTCCCACTGTGTCCCGCTGTGTCCCCCGCTGTGTCCCCCGCTGTGTCCCGCTGTGTCCCCCGCTGTCACCCGCTGTGTCCACTGCTGTGTCCCCGCTGTGTCCCGCTTTTTCCCCCGCTGTGTCCCGCTGTGTCCTCGCTGTGTCTCCCGCTGTGTCCCGCTGTGTCCTCGCTGTGTCCCCTGCTGTGTCCCGCTGTGTCCCCCGCTGTGTCCTGATGTGTCCCGCTTTGTCCCGCTGTGTCCCTGCTGTGACCCTCAGTGTCCCAGTGTGTCCCCGCTGTGGCCCCTCTGTGTCCCGCTGTGTCCCGCTCTGTCCCTGCTGTGTCCTGCTGTGTCACGCTGTGTCCCCACTTTGTGCCCGCTGTGTCCCGCTGTGTACTCCGTTGTGTCAGGCTGTGTCCCCCGCTTTGTCCCGCTGTGTCCCCGCAGTGTCGCCGCTGTGTCCCGCTGTGTCACACTGTGTCCCATGGTGTCCTGCTTTGTCCCCAGCTATGTCCCCCGCTGAGTACCCTTGGTGTCCTGCTGTGTCCTCGCTGTGTGCCCCGCTTTCTCCCACTTTGTCCCACGCTGTGTCCCACTGTGTCCTCGCTGTGTCCCCCGCTGTGTCCTGCTGTGTCCCCCACTCTGTACCGCTGTTTCCCGCTGT
>NW_012291453.1:0-5766 GCF_000151885.1 Dipodomys ordii | reverse complement strand
AATTCTGATTTAATTTTGATTATTTCTTTCCATCTATGGATTGGGGTTTATCTTGCTGCTCTTTTTCAAGGAGGTTTTGATGTGTCATTAAATTGTTAGTTTCAGATCTCTCCAATTTGTTGATGTAGGAGCTCAGAGCTATAAACTTGCCTCTGAGTACTGCCTTTGCTGTGTCCCAGAGGAGCTGGTAATTTGTGTGTTCATTTTTGTTAAATAGCATGAACATTTAAATTTCCTTTCTAATCTCTTTCTAATCTCTTCCTTTCTAATCTCTTTCAGTGGTGAAAAATTAAAGCCATTTCCTCTTAACTCAGGAACAAGACAAGGATGCCCACTCTCGCCACTCCTTTTCAATCTAGTATTAGAATGCCTAGCTACAGCAATAAGACAAGATGCAGACATAAAGGGGATCCAAATAGGGAAAGAAGAAATAAAACTCTCCCTATTTGCAGATGACATGATCTTGTATTTAAAGAATCCCATAGACTCCACTCCCAAATTACTCAAGCTGATTCAAAACTTTGGCAAAGTAGCAGGTTATAAAATTAACCCCCAAAAATCAATGGCTTTTCTGTATGCCAATAATGAGAAAAGTGTGGCTGAAATTAGGAAAGCAACTCCAATTGTAATAGCCACACAAAAAATAAAATACCTAGGAATTAACTTAACTAAAGAAGTGAAGGACCTCTATGATGAAAACTTTAAAATCTTGAAAAAGGAAATCAACACAGAACTAAAAAAATGGCAAAGCCTCCCATGCTCCTGGATTGGAAAGATTAACATCGTGAAAATGGCAATACTTCCCAAGGCTATCTACAAATTCAACGCAATACCTATCAAAATTCCAACCTCATTCTTCAAGGAAATAGAAGAGGCAATCCAAAAATTCATATGGAACAATAAAAGACCCCGAATAGCAAAAACACTCCTCAACGGAAAGAACACTGTTGGAGGAATATCAATACCAAATTTCAAACTCTACTACAAAGCCATAGTAATCAAAACAGCTTGGTACTGGCATAAGAACAGACCTCACACCAATGGAATAGAATTGAAAACCCAGAAATGAACCTGCAGACCTATAGCCATCTAATCTTCGATAAGGGAGCTAAAACAATAGAATGGAAGAAAGACAGCCTCTTCAGTAAATGGTGCTGGCAAAATTGGTTAACTACATGTAGAAAACTAAAGCTAGATCCTTATATATCACCCTGCACCAGAATCAACTCCAAATGGATCAAAGACCTTGAAGTCAAAGCAGACACTCTGAAAACATTACAGGATGGAATAGGAGAAACCCTAGGTCTCCTTGGCACAGGACGAAATTTTTTGAATAGAGACCCGGAAACACAACAAATCAAAGAAAGGTTGGACAAATGGGATTGCATAAAGTTGCAGAGCTTCTGCAGGGCAAATGACATAGCTAGCAAGATCAATAGAAAGCCCACAGATTGGGAGAAGATCTTTACTAGCCATACAACGGACAAGGGTCTCATATCTAAAATATACTTGGAACTCAAAAAATTAAACCCCCCAACAACAAATCCCCAAAGAAACAACTGCCCAATAAATAAGTGGGCGAAAGACTTAAAGAAAAACTTCTCTGAAGAAGAAAGAAGGATGGCCAATAGACACATGAAGAAATGTTCAACATCCCTAGCCATAAAAGAAATGCAAATCAAAACAACATTGAGATATCACCTCACCCCAGAAAGAACGGCAAAAATCAAGAACTCTAATAACAACAGATGCTGGAGGGGATGTGGACAGAAAGGAACCTTACTTCATTGTTGGTGGGAATGTAAACTTGTCCAACCACTTTGGAAAGCAGTATGGAGGTTCCTCAAAAGACTTCACATAGAACTCCCCTATGACCCAGCAATCCCACTTTTGGGCATTTACCCAAATGTTTACAAACAAGACCACACTAAAGCTACCAGCACAACTATGTTTATTGCAGCATTATTTACCATAGCTAAGATATGGAACCAACCCAGATGCCCCTCAGTAGATGAATGGATCAAGAAAACGTGGTATATATACACAATGGAATTCTATGCCTCCATCGGAAAGAATGACATTGCCCCATTTGTCAGGAAATGGAAAAACTTGGAAAAAATTATATTAAGTGAAGTAAGCCAGGCCCAAAGAAACATAGGTCCCATGGTTTCCCTTATTTGCAATATCTAGTATATGTACGAGTCACGCGGAAAAGGTCAGATAATGTGATGTCAGGAAAATGAACCCTTAGCTATGTATTTTAATGTTTTTTCTTTCATACATGTGTTTCTAACGCATTTATATGATTATCTCTTTGTTGCTTTGTATGTCCCTCCCCCACAGTATAACCCCTGCTTTCACTATATTTGATGTCAGTATAACTTGTGGAGGAGATGGGGAAAAACCAGTTGTTTAAGGATACAGGTAGACCTGTTGCAACAATGAGAAGTACAAGTTGTCATGTCCAAAACGAGCTTTACAACGTCGGTGCGGGGGGGGGGGGAGGGGAAGGGGGTGGGGGGTGGGGGGAAGGATAAGTATTGGGATTGGGGGGAGGGGGGAGGCTGGGAAGGGATGGGAAGGGTAAACAAAGGAGGAGGCTGCAATGCTTGGTAAGAAATGTACGCATTATCCTGCCCATGCAATTGTAACCCCTCTGTACAGTTTGTTCACAAATAAAATAAAATAAAATTTAAAAAAAAAAGAAATGTACTCATTATCTTTCTCATGTAATTGTAACCTCTCTGTACAGTATTTTCACATTAAAAAAAAGAGATGATTTGTCAAAATTGAAGGTAAATCTTTAACAAACATTCTTATTTAGTCCAATGTACAGCTTTCTCTGTTAGGCAAAGTCTAGTGTGCAACAACTTTTCAGGCTCAGGTCCTCTCCTAAGTGACCCTCTCTTTGTGGAGGAAAACCAGTTCCCTGATGAATGGAGACATGGAGGAAGGCTGGGAAGGGAAGCCTCCATTGTCAGCCTTGTACCGTATCTTCTCTGACATCTGCGATTTCCAAACAAAAATTTGATCGAGCCTTAAGGAACACAGATCGCCTATCTCTCTCTCCCTCTCTTTCTCTTCATTAGAATTATCTGACAACAAGATATCAATCCACAATAGACTTATTATTCAAATGAATTTTACTTTTTGTGGTACTGGGTTTGGAACTCAGAGCCTTGTTATAGCTTGGCAGCTGCTCTTCCACTCGTGTCTTGGCTCCCATTCTTATTTACTTTTAATTTTATAGGTAGCACCTTGCAATTTTGGCAGTTGGGCAAACACTGCCATCTTCCTCATCATAGCCATCTGGTTAGATATAATTATAGATTTGTAACATGACATCTGATGGCCTGTCCATCAGATGGCATCTTGCAAATTTTCTGCCTTGCCTGGTCTTGAACTATGAGCCTCCTGATCTCCATGTCCTTAGGAACTAGAATTATAGGTGTGAACCATTATATGCATCCTCAACTTGGCTTTTGGTATTAAGACCAGTATGTGATCCCCATGCCAGTTTGTCACAACTCCCTGCCAAAAATCACCTTCCAAGTGAAACAGTTACAGCAACAGAGTGTATTGCCCTGCCTTTCTTACCACCCTTCCATCTCTCAGCTGTCTTCCCCAGTTATCTTTAGTTGGTGGCACAGATGATTAAACAGTAAGCTGTGGTTAACAAATAAAACGAAGGACACTAGCAGTGTCTTGGCAACATTTGTTTTCTGGAAATCACTTAATTCTCATCTGTGGTTGTACCTGCAACCTGCAGGTATAGCAGAGCGTACCTCAGGGCCATGCTTGTGGTGTCTGTGCCAGCTGCAAACAGATCAGTAGCACAGATTACCAAGTTTTTGTAAGAAAATTGTGACTGTTTATTGTCTTTTTCCTAGGAATACGTGGATGTAATTATTCCATATATGGCTTGCCAACAAAAATAGACTAAATAAAAGGAGAAAAATTAGCAGCAGACACTAGCAACAAATATATGACAGAACAGAAGGACAACAAAATACTTGTCACTAGCATGCCAGACAGAGAGAAGGCAAAGGGGCAGAATATATTTGAAGAAATAATGGCTGACATTAGAAAGGACAAAATAATGGCATTTGCAGGGAAATGGATGGAACTAGAGCAAATTATTTTGAGTGCGATAGGCCAACAACAAAGAGACAAATGGCACCTAGTCTCTCTGATATGTGGATGTTAAAGCCAAAATGCAAGAAGATATGACAAAATAAAGAGGACTTGAGAAACAAAGGAAGGCCACTCATTCTGTCATATCATTACTAAATGACTCCATGTACTTGACAATATATATGGTGGATACAGGCACCTAATAGAGGGAAGCCAGGAGGAGGTCACAGAATAAGTGGGAAAGGGAACAAGATACAACAAAGGGGCCCATCAGCTGCACTGGACATAAAAGAAAAAGAACTAAGCAACCAAAAGACAGCCATGGGAAGGAAGGAAGAAGAGGGAAAGAGGGAACAGCTTACACTAAGCAAAAGGAAAGAAATGTAAACATCACCTGATATAGAAAAAATAATTTGTATTGTGAAAGCTCATAGCATTCACAAACTGTATAGATCATAATAATGACAACGTGTTTGTGATTTTTTTTTGGGGGGGTCCGGTCGTGGGGACTGAACTCTGGGCCTGGGTGCTGTCCCTCAGCTCTTCAGCTCAAGGCTAGCGCTCTACCACTTAAGCCACAGTGCCACTTCGGGCCCTTTCCTTTTTGCTTATGTGGTGCTGAGGAATCGAACCCAGGGCCTCAGGCATGCAAGGCAAGCTCTCTACCACTGAGCTACCTTCCCAGCCCTGTTTGTGATTTTAACTATCAGTATTCTACAATACTGTGAAATATGTGAAATTTATGTAATCACCTAATCTCATTTTTTAAAAAAGTGAGAGAAGGAAACGGTCAGGAGTGATGGGTGACAATGTTATCAGACACATTGTATTCATCTACTGTTTTGTAGAATTGGGAACTTCTTTGTACAACTACTTAAAGATAATAATAAAAAATTTTAAAAAGAAGTATAAATATTAGGAACTGTCTAAATACTTTTTTAATTAGGAAAGATAATTTCAATATACAAGGAATGTCTGTGTACTCAGAAAAGTACTTCAGTGACAATATGAGGAAGAAAGAAATAGAAAGTTGAGGAGAGAGAGAAGTAAAAGAGGAAAAGAGGTATAGGAAGGAAATCACATGGATTATGGGAATTCCAAGTATATCTGAATGGTTCCATAAACCATATTTTCCTAGAATTATAAAATATGAGGCCACAGAGCCATGCGATTTCTCATTCATCAATTAAAATTTAGTCAATATCATTTGACTACATTTTTTTCTTTTGAGTAGCAATATTTCTGGAGCGTAAGTGTTATTTAGGTTCTCGGAAGGGCCTTTGAACAGCCTGTGGTGAGAGAACAGACTTTCATTCAACAAAACCCTGCTGACAGCTGAGAGCAGAACAATGCATTTTGTACCCTTAAGATAATATAATTTCTGGGATGCAATTGGTCTTACTTTCTATGGTGGTAATCAATCAGTAATTGGCATGTCTACTTAGAAGTCTTGGTATGTATATAACTCTAGCACATTTTACTAGACCTAAGCCAGAGACATTTGCACAAGCACTAAAAAAATAGGCTACATGTATATGATATAAAGCTGAACAGATACACAAATATAATCTTGTTTGTGAACCGTGCATAAGTGGAAACATTACATTATTGGCATAATGTATTGGTATATGA
>NW_012291452.1:0-2603 GCF_000151885.1 Dipodomys ordii | reverse complement strand
ATCACTCGCTGTGTACCCCGCTGTGTCCCACTGTGTCCTCACTGTGTCCCCCTCTGTGTCCCGCTGTGTCCCCCGCTATGTCCCGCTGTGTCCAGCTGTGTCCCGCTCTGTCCCCGCTTTGTGCCCGCTGTGTCCCGCTGTGTACTCCGTTGTGTCCAGCTGTGTCACCGCTGTGTCCCGCTGTGTCCTCTCTTTGTCTCCACTGTCCCCCGCTGTGTCCCCCGCTGTGTCCCCCGCTGTGTCCCGCTGTGTCCCTCTGTGTCCCCCGCTTTGTCCCGCTGTGTCGACGCAGTGTTCCCTCTGTGTCCTGCTGTGTCACACTGTGTCCCATGGTGTCCCGCTTTTTCCCCCGCTGTTTCCCCCGCTGAGTCCCCTTTGTGTCCCCACTGTGTCCTGCTGTGTCCCGCTGTGTCCTAGCTGTGTCCCCCGCTGTGTCCCGCTGTGTCCCGCTGTGTCCTTGCTGTGTCCCCCGCTGTCTACCCCTCTGTCCCCCGCAGTGTCTCATGCTTTATCACTTCTGTGTCCCACTCTGTCCCGCTGTGTCCCGCTGTGCCCACACTGTGTCCCGTTGTGTCCAGAACTGTGTATCCCGCTGTGACCCCGCTGAGTCCCCGCTGTGTCCCCGCTGTGTCCCCCACTGTCTCCCACTCTGTCCCCCGCTGTGTCTCACGCTTTGTCCCCGCTGTGTCCCACTGTGTCCCGCTGTGTCCCGCTGTGCCCACACTGTGTCCCGTTGTGTCCACAGCTGTGTACCACGCTGTGTAACGCTGTGTCCCCGCTGTATCTACGCTGTTCCTCGCTGTGTCCCGCTGTGTCCCCCGCTGTGTCCCCCGCTGTGTCCTCGCTGTGTCCCCAGCTGTGTCCTGCTGTGTCCCCCGCTGGGTCCCCCGCTGTGTCCCGCTGTGTCCCCCGCTGTGTCCCACTGTGTTCCGCTGTCTCATGCTCTGTCCCTCGCTGTGTCTCACGATTTGTCCTTGCTTTGTCCCACTGTGTCCCGCTGTGTCCCGCTGTGTCCCCACGGTGTCCCGTGGTGTCCACAGCTGTGTAACACGCTGTGTAATGCTGTGTACCCGCTGTATCGACGCTGTGTCCCGCTGGGTCCCGCTGTGTCCTCGCTGTGTTCCCCGCTGTGTCCCGCTGTGTACCCCTCTGTGTCCCCTGCTGTGTCCCGCATTGTCCCGCTGTGTACTGCTGTGTTGCCTGCTGAGTCCCGCTGTGTCCCCACTGTGTCCCAATGTGTCCTCGCTGTGTCCCCCGCTGTGTCCCACTGTGTCCCAACTGTGTCCCCCGCTGTGTCCCGCTGTGTCCTGCTGTCTCGCCCTCTGTGTCTGCCGCTGTGTCCCTCTGTGTCCCCCGCTTTGTCACCGCTGTGTCCCGTTTTGTCCTCGCTGTATCCCCCTCTGTCTCCCGCTCTGTCCCCCGCTGTGTCTCACGTTTTCTCCCCGCTGTGTCCAACTGTGTCCCGCTGTGTCCCGCTGTGCCCCCACTGTGTCCCGTTGTGTCCACAGCTGTGTACCACGCTGTATAACGCTGTGTCCCCGCTGTATCTACGCTGTGTCCCGCTGGGTCCCGCTGGGTCCTCGCATTGTTCCCCGCTGTGTCCCACTGTGTCCCCGCTGTGTCCCCCGCTCTGTCCTCTCTGTGTACCCCAATATATCCCGCTGTGTCCTCGATGGGTCCCCCGCTGTGTCCCGCTGTGTCACACTGTGTCCCATGGTGTCCTGCTGTGTCTGTGCTGTGTCCCCCGCTGTCCCCCACTTTGTCCCTAGCTGTTTCCCGCTGTGTCCCGCTGTTTCCTCGCTGTGTCCCCCGCTGTGTCCCGCTGTGTCCTTGCTGTGTCCCCCATTGTGTTTCGCTGTTTCCTCGCTGTGTCGCCCCCAGTGTGCCGTTGTGTCCCCAGCTGTGTACCCCGTTGTGTCCCGCTGTGTCCCCGCTGTATCAACGCTGTGTCCCGCTGTGTCCCGCTGTGTCCTCGCTGTGTACCGCTCTGTACCCCTCTGTGTCCCCCGCTGTGTCCCGCTGTGTACTGCTGTGTCCCCCACTGAGTCCCGTTGTGTCCACCCTGTGTCCCACGCTTTGTCTTTCTTTGTCCCGCTGTGTCCTCGCTGTGTTCCCCGCTGTGTCCTGCTGTGTCCCCCACAGTGTCCCCCGCTGTGTCCCGCTGTGTCCCGCTGTGTCCCCCGCTTTGTCCCGCTGTGTCGACGCAGTGTTCCCTCTGTGTCCTGCTGTGTCACACTGTGTCCCATGGTGTCCCGCTTTTTCCCCCGCTGTTTCCCCCGCTGAGTCCCCTTTGTGTCCCCATTGTGTCCCGCTGTGTCCCGCTGTGTCCTCGCTGTGTCCCCCGCTGTGTCCCGCTGTATCCCCGCTGTGTCCTGCTGTGTCCCACTGTGTCCTCGCTGTGAACCCCGCTGTGTCCCGCTGTGTCCCGCTGTGTACCCCGCTGTGTCCCGCTATGTTCCCGCAGTGTCCCCGCTGTGTCCTGCTGTGTCCCACTGTTTCCTCGCTGTGAACCCCGCTGTGTCCCGCTGTGTCCCGCTGTGTACCCCGCTGTGTCCCGCTATGTTCCCGCAGTGTCCCCGCTGTGTCCTGCTGTGTCCCACTGT
>NW_012291451.1:0-6639 GCF_000151885.1 Dipodomys ordii | reverse complement strand
CTGTGTGCCTGCTGTGTCCCGCTGTGTCTGCCACTTTGTCCCGCTGTATCCCACTGTGTCCCCGCTGTGTCCCGTTGTGTCCCACTGTGTCCCCGCTGTGTGCCCGCTGTGTCCCTCTGTGTACCCCGCTGTGTCCCGCTGTGTCCCGCTGTGTCACACTGTGTTCCGTGTTGTCCCGCTTTGTCCCCCGCTGTGACCTTGCTTTGTTTCCCGATGTGTCCCGCTGTGTACCACTCTGTGACCCCGCTGTGTCCCGCTCTGTACCCGCTGTGTCCCGCTATGTTCCCGCAGTGTCCCCGCTGTGTCCCGCTGTGTCCTCGCTGTGTCCACCGCTGTGTCCCGTTGTGTCCTCAGCTGTGTACCCCGCTGTGTCCCGCTGTGTCCCCTCTGTATCGACGCTGTGTCCTGCTGGGTCCCGCTGTGTCCTCGATGTGTTCCTCGTTGTGTCCCGCTGTGTCCACCGCTGTGTCCATCGCTGTGTCCCTGCTGTGTCCCTGCTGTGTCCCCGCTGTGTCCCGCTGTGTCCCGCTTTGTCCTCGCTGTGTCCCAAGCTGTGTACCGCTGTGTCCCCCGCTGTGTCCCGCTGTGTCCCGCTGTGTCCCCGCTTTGTCCCACTGTGTCCCCCGCTGTGTCCCCGCTGTGTACCGCTGTGTCCCTCTGTGTCCCGGTGTGTCCCACTGTGTCCGCGCTGTGTTCCCGGCTGTGTCCCGCTGTGTACCCCTCTGTGTCCCCTGCTATGTCCCGCTGTGTCCCCCGCTGTGACCCGCTGTGTCACGCTTTCTCCCCCGCTGTGTCCCCACTGTGTGCCCCCTGTGTCCCGCTATGTACCCCGCTGTGTCCAGCTGTGTTCCCGCAGTGTCCCCGCTGTGTCCTGCTGTGTCACACTGTGTCCCGTGGTGTCCCACTTTGTCCCCCGCTGTTTCCCCCGCTGTGTCTCCGCTGAGTCCCCTCTGTATCGACGCTGTGTCCCGCTGTGTCCCGCTGTGTCCTCGCTGTGTTCCCCGCTGTGTCACCTGCTGTGTCCCCCGCTGTGTCCTCGCTGTGTCCCCCGCTGTGTCCCTCAGTGTCCTTGCTGGGTCCCCCGCTGTATCCCGCTGTGTCCCGCTGTGTTCCTGCTGTGACCCTCTCTGTCCCCGCTGTATTGACGCTGTGTCCCGGTGTGTCCCGCTGTGTCCGCGCTGTGTTTCCGGCTGTGTCCCGCTGTTTACCCCTCTGTGTCCCGCTGTGTCCCGCTCTGTACTGCTGTGTCCCCCGCTGAGTCCCGCTGTGTCCCAATGTGTCCTCGCTCTGTCCCCCGCTGTGTACCTCTGTGTCCTTCCTGTGTCCCACACTGTGTCCCGCTGTGTCCCTGCTGTGTCCCCCGCTATGTCCCGCTTTGTCCCCCGCTGTGTCCCGCTCTGTCCTTGCTGTGTCCCCCACTGTGTGCTGCTGTGTCCTCGCTGTTTCCCCGCTGTGTCCCTGCTGTGTCCCTCTGTGTACCCCGCTGTGTCCAGCTTTGTCCCCACTGTGTCTCGCTGTGTCCCACGCTCTGTCACCCACTGTGTCCCGCTCTGTCCCCCTCTGTGTCCCGCTGTGTCCCCCGCTGTGTCCCACTGTGTCCCCGCAGTGTCACTGCTGTTTCCTGCTGTGTCCCGCTGTGTTCCGTGGTGTCCCTCTTTGTCTCCCGCTGTGTCCCCCGCTGAGACCCCGCTGTGTCAACGCTGTGTCCCCCTGTGTCCTGGCTGTGTCCCCCGCTGTCTCCAGCTCTGTACCCCGCTGTGTCTCACGCTTTGTCCCCGCTGTGTCCCACTGTGTCCCGCTGAGTCCCGCTGTGCCCCCACTGTGTCCCCGCTGTGTCCCTGCTGTGTCCCTGCTGTGTCGCCGCTGTGTCCCGCTGTTTCCTGCTGTGTCCTCGCTTTGTCCCACACTGTGTTCCGCTGTGTCCCCCGCTGTGTCCCGCTGTGTCCCACTGTGTCCCCACTGTGTCCCGCTGTGTCCCACGCTGTGTCCCGCTGTGTCCCACTTTGTCCCTGCTGTGACCCTCTCTGTCCCCGCTGTATTGACGCTGTGTCCCGGTGTGTCCCGCTGTGTCTGCGCTGTGTTCCCGGCTGTGTCCCGCTGTGTACCCCTCTGTGTCCCCCGCTGTGTCCCGCTGTGTCCCCTCTCTGTCCCCTGCTGTCCCCCGCTGTCCCCCGCTGTGTCCCCCGCTGTGTGCGCTGTGTCGCCCGCTTTGTCCCGCTGTGCCCCTGCAGTGTCCCCGCTGTGTCCCACTGTGTCACACTGTGTCCCGTGTTGTCCCGCTTTGTCCCCCGCTGTGACCTCGCTGTGTTTCCTGCTGTGTCCCACTGTGTACCCTTCTGTGTCCAGCTGTGTCCTCGCTGTGTCCCCCGCTGTCTCCTGCTTTGTCCCACGCTGTGTCCCGCTGTGTCCCGCTGTGTCCTCGCTGTGTCCCATGCTGTGTTCCGCTGTATCCTCGCTGTGTCCCCCGATGTGTCGCGTTGTGTCCCCAGCTGTGTACCCCGCTGTGTCCCGCTGTGTACCCACTGTATCGACGATGTGTCCCGCTGGGTCCCTCTCTGGCCCCTGCTGTATTCCCTGCTGTCCCACTGTGTCCCCCGCTGTGTTCCTGCTGTGTCCCCGCTGTGTCCTGCTGTATTCCGCTGTGTCCCCCGCTGTGTCCCGCTTTGTCCCCCCTGTGTCCCCCGCTGTGTCCCGCTGTGTCCCCTGCTGTGTCTCCGCTGTTTCCCGCTGTGTCCCGCTGTGTCCCGCTGTGACCCTGCTGAGTCCCGCTGTGTCCCCGCTGTTTCCCGCTGTGTCCTCGCTGTGTCCCCTGCTGTGTCCTGCTCTGTTCCCCGCTGTCTCTCCCACTTTGTCCCCACTGTGCCCCGCTGTGTCCCGCTGTGTCCCGCTGTGTCCCGCTATGTCCCCCACTGTGTCCCGTTGTGTCTCCAGCTGTGTACCCCGCTGTGTCCTGCTGTGTCCCCGCTGTATCTATGCTGTGTCCCTCTGGGTCCCGCTGTGTCCTCTCTGTGTACCCCGCTGTGTCCCACTGTGTCCCCCGCTGTGTCCCTCGCTGGGTTCCGCTGTGTCCCCCTATGTGTCCCGCTGTGTCCTCCCTGTGTGCCCTGCTGTGTCCTGCTGTGTCACCCGCTGTGTCCCGCTGTGTCCCCTGCTGTGTCACTTGCTGTGTCCCTGTTGTGCCCCGCTGTGTCCCCCGCTGAGTCCCGCTGTGTACCCGCTGTGTCCCAATGTGTCCTCGCTGTGTCCCCTGCTGTGTCCCGCTGTGTCCTCGCTCTGTCCCCCGCTGTGTCCTGCTGTGTCCCTTTGTGGCCCCTGCTGTATCCCCTGCTCTGTCCCACTGTGTCACCCGCTGTGTCCCTGCTGTGTCCCCGCTGTGTCCCGCTGTATTCCACTGTGTCCCCCGCTGTTTCCCGCTTTGTCCCCCCTGTGTCCCCCGCTGTGTCCCACTGTGTCCCCCGCGGTGTCCCGCTGTGTCCACGTTGTCCCCTGGTGGGTCCCCGCTGTCCCCTTCTGTGTCCCCGCTGTACCCGCTTTGTCCCGCTGTGTCCCTCTGTGTTCCCCACTGTGTCCCTCTGTATTCCCCGCTGTGTCCCGCTGTGTCCCACGCTGTGTCCCGCTGTGTCCCCTGCTGTGTCCCTGCTGTGTCCCGCTGTGTCCCGCTGTGTCCCACTGTGACCCTGCTGAGTCCTGCTGTTTCCCCGCTGTGTCCCGCTTTGTCGTTGCTGTGTCCCCCGCTGTGTCGCACTATGTCCCCCGCTGTGTCCCGCTGTGTCCTGCTGTGTCCCTGCTGTGTCCCGCTGTGTCCCCCGCTTTGTCCCCGCTGTGTCCCGCTGTGTCCTCACTGTGTCCCCCGTGTGTCCCGCTGTGTACCCCGCTGTGTCCCTCTGTGTCCCGCTCTGTCCCCACTGTGTCCCGATGTGTCCTTGCTGTGTCTCCCGCAGTGTCCCGCAGTGTCCTCGCTGTGTCGCCCGCTGTGTCCTGCTTTGTCCACTGCTGTGTCCCGCTGTGTACCCCTCTGTGTCACCAGCTCTGTCCCTGCTGTGACCCGCTGTGTCCCGCTGTGTACTGCTGTGTCCCCCGCTGAGTCCCGCTGTGTCCCGCTGTGTCCCCGCAGGGTAACCGCTGTTTCCCGCTGTGTCCCGTGGTGTCCCGCTTTGTCCCCCGCTGTGTCCCCCGCTGAGTCCCCGCTGTGTCCCCGCTGTGTCCCGCTCTGTCCTCCCTGTGTCCCCCGCTGTGTCCCGCTGTGTCCCCTGCTGTGTCCCGCTGTGTCTACTGCTGTGTTCCTGCTGTGTCCCGCTGTGTCCCGCTGTGTCCCCCTGTGTCCTCACTGTGTCCCACGCTGTGTTCCGCTGATTCCTTGCTGTGTCCCCCGATGTGCCCCGTTGTGTCCCCAGCTGTGTACCCCGCTGTGGCCCACTCTGTCCCCGCTGTATCGACGCTGTGTCCCGCTGGGTCCCGCTGTGTCCTCGCTGTGTCCACCGCTGTGTCCCGCTGTGTCCACCGCTGTGTCCCGCTGTGTCCCCGCTCTGTCCCGCTGTGTCCACACCTGTGTCCCGCTGTTTCCCCCGCTGTGTCCCGCTGTGTCCCCCGCTCTGTCCCCCTGTGTCCACCGCTGTGTCCCGCTGTTTCCCCCGCTGTGTCCCGCTGTGTCCTCGCTGTGTCCCCCGCTGTCTCACTCTCTGGCCCCAACTGTGTCTCACGCTTTGCCCCGCTGTGTCCCGCTGTGTCCCGCTGTGTCCCGCTCTGTCCCTGCTGTGTCCCGCTGTGTCCTGCTGTGTCCTCGATGTGTCCCCCGCTGTCTCCCGCTCTGTCCCCCGCTTCGTCTCACGATTTGTCCTCGCTGTGTCCCACTGTGTCCCGCTGTGTCCCGCTGTGCCCCCACTGTGTCCCGTTATGTCCACATATGTGTACCACGCTGTGTAACGCTGTATCCCCGCTGTATCGACGCTGTGTCCCGCTGTGTCCTCGCTGTGTTCCCCGCTGTGTCCCGCTGTGTCCCGCTCTGTCCCTGCTGTGTGTCGCTGTGCCCTGCTGTGTCCTCCCTGTGTCCCCCGCTGTCTCCCGCTCTGTCCCCCACTGTATCTCATGATTTGTCTTCGCTTTGTCCCACTGTGTCCCGCTGTGTCCCGCTGTGCCCCCACTGTGTCCCCTTGTGTCCACAGATGTGTACCACACTGTGTAACGCTGTATCCCCGCTGTATCGACGCTGTGTCCCGCTGTGTCCCGCTGTGTCCTCGCTGTGTTCCCTGCTGTGTCCCGCTGTGTCCCCCGGTGTGTCCCCCGCTGTTTTCCTGTCTGTGTCCACCGCTGTGTCCTGCTGTGTCCTCGCTGGGCCCCCCGCTGTTTCCCGCTGGGTACCCCGCTGTGTCCCGCTGTGTCCCCTGCTGTGTACCCTGGTTTGTCCCGCTGTGTTCCCCGCTGTGTCCCGCTGTGTCCCCCGCCGTGTCCCGCTGTGTCCTCGCTGTGTCGCGCTCTGTCTCCCCCTTGTCCCCGCTGTGTCCCGCGCTGTCCCGTTGTGTCCCACTTTGTCCCCCGCTGTGACCGCCGCTGAGTCCCCGCTGTGTCCCCGCTGTGTCCCGCTCTGTCCTCCCTGTGTCCCCCGCTGTGTCCCACTGTGTCCCCTGCTGTGTCCCGCTGTGTCTACTGCTGTATTCCTGCTGTGTCCAGCTGTGTCCCGCTGTGTCCCCCTGTGTCCCCACTGTGTCCCACGCTGTGGTCCGCTGAGTACTTGCTGTGTCCCCCGATGTGTCCTGTTGTGTCCCCAGCTGTGTACCCCGCTGTGGCCCACTCTGACCCCGCTGTATCGACGCTGTGTCCCGCTGGGTCCCGCTGTGTCCTCGCTGTGTCCACCGCTGTGTCCCGCTGTGTCCCCGCTGTGTCCCGCTTATTCCCCCACTGTGTCCCGCTGTGTCCTCGCTGTGTCCCCCGCTGTGTCCCGCTGTGTCCCCCACTGTGTCCTGATGTGTCCCGCTTTGTCCCGCTGTGTCCCTGATGTGACCCTCAGTGTCCCGGTGTGTCCCCGCTGTGGCCCCGCTGTGTCTGGCTGTGTATACCCTGCTTTGTCCAGCTTTGTCCCCGCTGGGTCCCGCTGTGTCCTCACTGTGTTCCCTGTTGTGTCCCGCTCTGTCCCCCGCTCTGTCCCCCGCTGTGTCCTGCTGTGTCCCATGCTGTGTCCCGTTTTGTCCCGCTGTGTCCCTCGCTGTGTCCCTGCTGTGTCCCCGCTGTGTCCCGCTGTGTCCCGCTGTGTCCTGTTGTGTCCCACTGTGACCCTGCTGAGTCCCCCTCTGTCCCGCTGTGTCCCGCTGTGTCGTCGCTCTGTCCCCCGCTGTGTCCCCCGCTGTGTCCTGCTGTGTCCCGCTTTGTCCCGCTGTATCCCGCTGTGTCCCCGCTGTGCGCCCGCTCTGTCCTGCTGAGTACCCCGCTGTGTCCAACTGTGTCCCCGCTGTGTCCCGCTGTGTCCCGTCTCTCTCCCCTGCTGTCCCCCGCTGTGTCCCCCGCTGTGTCCTGCTGTGTCCCGCTGTGTCCCTGGGTGTGTTCTCCTGTGTCCATGCAGTGTCCCCGCTGTGTCCCGCTGTGTCCCCCGTTGTGTCCCACAGTGTCTCCCCTATGTCCCCCGCTGTGTCCCGCTGTGTCCCGCTG
>NW_012291450.1:0-9242 GCF_000151885.1 Dipodomys ordii | reverse complement strand
GAAAAAGCAGAAAGAGAAACAGGAGAAGCAGATGATGCAGCAGCAGGAGAAGCAGAAGCAGAAGAAGCCGAAGAAGCAGAAGCAGAACCTGAAGCAGAAGGAGAAGCAGGAGAAGCAGAAGAAGCAGAATCTGGAGAAGCAGAAGGAGAAGCACAAGCAGAAAGAGAAGCAAAAGCAATAGGAGAAGCAGAAGATACAGAAGAAGCAGAGGCAGTAGCAGAAGTAGCAGAAGATGCAGAAGCTGAAGGAGAAGCAGAAGGAAAAGCAGAAGAACGAGAAGGAGAAGGAAAAGGAGAAACAGGAGAAGCAGAAAGAGAAGCAGAAGAAGGAGCAGGAGAAGGAAAAGCAGCAGGAGAAGCAGAAAGAGCAGCAGAAGGAGAAGCAGGAGATGCAGAAACAGGAGAAGCAGATGCAGAAGAAACAGGAGAAGGACACGAAGCAGAAGCAGAAGGAGAAGCAGAAACAGAAGGAGAAGCAGAAAGAGAAGGAGGGGAAGCAGAAGAAGAAGAAGCAGGATTGGCAGAAGCTTAAGAATCCGAAGAAGCAGAAGCAGAACCTGAAGCAGAAGGAGAAGCAGGAGAAGCAGAAGAAGCAGAATCTGGATAAGCAGAATGAGAAGCAGAAGGAGAAGCAGAAAGAGAATCAAAAGCAGAAGGAGAAGCAGGAGAAGCAGAAGAAGCAGAATCTGGATAAGCAGAATGAGAAGCAGAAGCGGAAAGAGAATCAAAAGCAGAAGGAGAAGCAGAAGAAACAGAAGAACAGAAACAGTAGCAGTTGCAGCAGTAGGAGAAGCAGAAGGAAACGCAGAAGAACGAGAAGGAGAAGGAAAAACAGAAGGAGAAGCAGAAAGACAATCAGTAGGAGAAGCAGAAGAAGCAGAGGAGAAGCAGAAGGAGAAGCAGAAGCAGAAGAAGAAACATAAAGACAAGCACAAGCAGAAGGAGATGCAGAAGGAGAAGCAGAAGAAGAAGAAGCAGAAGAAGAAGTAGAAGCAGGAGAAGGAGAAAGAAGAGCAGCAGAAGCAATAGGAGAAGCAGAAGGAGAAGCAGAAGCAGAATGAGAAGCAGAAAGAGAAGCAGTAGAAGCAGAAGAAACAGGAAAAGCAGAAGCAGAAGAAAGATAAGAAGAAGAAGAAGAAGAAGAAGAAGAAGAAGAAGAAGAAGAAGAAGAAGAAGAAGAAGAAGAAGAAGAAGAAGAAGAAGAAGAAGAAGAAGAAGAAAAAGAAGAAGAAGAAAAAGAAGAAGAAGGAGAAGCATAAGGAGAAGCATAAGGAGAAGCAGAAGAAGCAGAAGCAGGAGAAGCAGAAACAGAAGAAAAGGAGAAGCAGAAGCAGAAGAAAAAGAATAAGCAAAAAGAGCAGAAGCAGATGAGAGAAGCCGAAGAAGGAGGAGGAGAAGGAGCAGCAGAAGGAGAACCAGAAGCAGAAAGAGAAGAAGAAACAGAAGGAGAACAAGAAGGAGAAGCAGGAGAATCAGAAGAAGCAGAAAGAGAAGGAGAAGAAGGAGAAGCAGAAGTATAATCCGAAGAAACAGAAGAAGAAGAAGCAGAAGAAACAGAAGCAAAAGAAACAGAAGAAGGAGAAGAGCAGAAGCAGAAGCAGAAGGAGAAGCAGAAGCAGAAGGAGAAGCAGACAGAGAAGCAGGAGAACCAGAAGAAGCAGGAGAAGCAGAAGCAGAAGAAACAGGAGAAGCCAAAGAAGCAGAAGCATAATCTGAAGCAGAAGGAGAAACAGAAGAAGCACAATCTGAAGCAGAAGCAGAAGAAACAGAAATAGTAGAATAAGCAGAAGCAGAAGCACCAGGACAAGCAGAAGAACAAGAAGGAGAAGGCGAAAGAGAAGGATTAGGAGTAGGAGAAGCAAAAGGATAAGCAGAAGCAGAAAGAGACGCAGAAGGAGAAGCAGCAAGAGAAGCAGGAGAAGCAAAAGGAAGAGAAGCAGAAGAAACAGAAGACGCAGAAGCAGAATGAGAAGCAGAAGGAGAAATTGAAGCAGAAGGAGAAGGAGAAGCAGAAGGAGAAGCTGAAGAAGGAGAAGGAGAAGCAGAAAGAAAAGCAGAAAGAGAAGCACAATGAGAAGCAGGAGAAGCAGAAGCAGGAGAAGCAGAAGCAGAAGAAACATAAGAAGGAGAAGAAGCAGAAGGAGAAGCAGAAACAGAAGGAAAAGCAGAAATAGAAGCAGGAGCAGCAGAAGAAGCAGCAGCAGGAGAAGCAGAAGCAGAAGAAGCCGAAGAAGCAGAAGCAGAACCTGAAGCATAAGGAGATACAGGAGAAGCAGAAGAAGCAGAATCTGGAGAAGCAGAAGGAGAAGCAGAAGCAGAAAGAGAAGCAAAAGCAGAAGGAGAAGCAGAAGCAGAAGGAGAAGCAGAAGAAGGAGAAGGAGAAGCAGAAAGAGAAGCACAACGAGAAGCAGGAGAAGCAGAAGCAGGAGAAGCAGAAGCAGAAGAAACATAGGAAGGAGAAGAAGCAGAAGCAGAAGGAGAAGCAGAAACAGAAGGAAAAGCAGAAAGAGAAGCAGGAGAAGCAGAAGAAGCAGCAGCAGGAGAAGCAGAAGCAGAAGAAGCCGAAGAAGCAGAAGCAGAACCTGAAGCAGAAGGAGAAGCAGGAGAAGCAGAAGAAGCAGAATCTGGAGAAGCAGAAGGAGAAGCAGAAGCAGAAAGAGAAGCAAAAGCAGAAGGATAAGCAGAAGGGGAAGCAGAAGAAACAGAAGAAGCAGAGGCAGTAGCAGAAGAAGCAGAAGATGCAGAAGCAGAAGGAGAAGCAGAAGCAGTAGTAGAAGCAGAAGAAGGAGAAGCATAAAGAGAAACAGAAGGAGAAGCAGGAGAAGCAGAAGCAGGAGAAGCAGAATCAGAAGAAATATAAGAAGGAGAAGAAGCAGAAGCAGAAAGAGAAGCAGAAACAGAAGGAGAAGCAGAAAAAGAAGCAGAAGAAGCCGAAGAAGCAAAAGCAGAACCTAAAGCAGAAGGAGAAGCAGGAGAAGCAGAAGAAGCAGAATCTGGAGAAGAAGAAGGAGAACCAGAAGGAGAAGCAGAAGCAGAAAGAGAAGCAAAAGCAGAAGGAGAAGCAGAAGAAACAGAAGAAGCAGAATCAGTAGCAGAAGAAGCTGAAGATGCAGAAGCAGAAAGAGAAGCAGAAGGAATAGCAGAAGAACGAGAAGGAGAAATAGAAGGAGAAGCAGAAGGAGAAGCAGGAAAAGCAGACGAAACAGAAGCAGACGGAGAAGCAGAAGAAGGAGAAGGAGAAGCCGGAGCAGAAGAAGAAGCAGAAGGAAAAGCACAAGCAGAAGGAGATGCAGAAGGAGAAGCAGGAAATGCAGAAGACACAGAAGCAGAAGGAGAAGAAGAAGGAGAAGAATCAGAATCAGAAGAAGCAGAAATAGAAAGAGAAGCCGACGAATAGAAGCAGAACGAGAAGCAGGAGAAGCAGAAGAAGCACAAGCGGGAGAAGCAGAAGAAGAAACAGAAGAAGGAGAAGGAGCAGAAGCAGGAGAAGCAGAAGAGAAGCAGGAAAAGCAGAAGAAGCAGAAGCAGGAGAAGCAGAAGGAGAAGAAACAGGAGAAGGACAAGAAGCAGAAAGAGAAGCAGTAGAAGCAGAAGAGGCAGGAAAAGCAGAAGCAGAAGAAAGAGAAGAAGAAGAAGACGAAGAAGAAGAAGAAGCAGAAGCAGCATAAGGAGAAGCATAAGGAGAAGCATAAGGAGAAGTATAAGGAGAAGCAGTAGAAGCAGAAGAAGCAGAAGCAGGAGAGCTGAAGCAGAAGAAAAAGAATAAGCAAAAGAAGCAGAAGCAGTGAGAGAAGCCGAAGAAGGAGAAGGAGAAGAAGCAGCAGAAGGAGAAGCAGAAGCAGAAAGAGAAGAAGAAACAGAAGGAGAACAAGAAGGAGAAGCAGGAGAATCAGAAGAAGCAGAAAGAGAAGGAGAAGAAGGAGAAGCAGAAGTAGAATCCGAAGAAACAGAAGAAGAAGAAGCAGAAGAAACAGAAGCAAAAGAAACAGAAGAAGGAGAAGAGCAGAAGCAGAAGCAGAAGGAGAAGCAGAAGCAGAAGGAGAAGCAGAAAGAGAAGCAGGAGAACCAGAAGAAGCAGGAGAAGCAGAAGCAGAAGAAACAGGAGAAGCCAAAGAAGCAGAAGCATAATCTGAAGCAGAAGGAGAAACAGAAGAAGCACAATCTGAAGCAGAAGCAGAAGAAACAGAAATGGTAGAATAAGCAGAAGCAGAAGCACCAGGACAAGCAGAAGAACAAGAAGGAGAAGGCGAAAGAGAAGGATTAGGAGTAGGAGAAGCAAAAGGATAAGCAGAAGCAGAAAGAGACGCAGAAGGAGAAGCAGCAAGAGAAGCAGGAGAAGCAAAAGGAAGAGAAGCAGAAGAAACAGAAGACGCAGAAGCAGAATGAGAAGCAGAAGGAGAAATTGAAGCAGAAGGAGAAGGAGAAGCAGAAGGAGAAGCTGAAGAAGGAGAAGGAGAAGCAGAAAGAGAAGCAGAAAGAGAAGCACAATGAGAAGCAGGAGAAGCAGAAGCAGGAGAAGCAGAAGCAGAAGAAACATAAGAAGGAGAAGAAGCAGAAGGAGAAGCAGAAACAAAAGGAAAAGCAGAAATAGAAGCAGGAGCAGCAGAAGAAGCAGCAGCAGGAGAAGCAGAAGCAGAAGAAGTCGAAGAAGCAGAAGCAGAATCTGAAGCATAAGGAGATACAGGAGAAGCAGAAGAAGCAGAATCTGGAGAAGCAGAAGGAGAAGCAGATGCAGAAAGAGAAGCAAAGCAGAAGGAGAAGCAGAAGAAACAGAAGAAGCAGAGGCAGTAGCAGAAGAAGCTGAAGATGCAGAAGCAGAAAGAGAAGCAGAAGGAATAGCAGAAGAATGAGAAGGAGAAATAGAAGGAGAAGCAGAAGGAGAAGCAGGAAAAGCACAAGAAACAGAAGCAGACGGAGAAGCAGAAGAAGGAGAAGGAGAAGCCGGAGCAGAAGAAGAAGCAGAAGGAAAAGCACAAGCAGAAGGAGATGCAGAAGGAGAAGCAGGAAATGCAGAAGACGCAGAAGCAGAAGGAGAAGAAGAAGGAGAAGAATCAGAATCAGAAGAAGCAGAAGCAGAAATAGAAAGAGAAGCCGACGAAGAGAAGCTGAACGAGAAGCAGGAGAAGCAGAAGAAGCACAAGCGGGAGAAGCAGAAGAAGAAGAAACAGAAGAAGGAGAAGGAGCAGAACCAGAAGGAGAAGCAGAAGGAGAAGCAGAAAGAGAAGCAGGAAAAGCAGAAGAAGCAGAAGCAGGAGAAGCAGAAGGAGAAGAAACAGGAGAAGGACAAGAAGCAGAAAGAGAAGCAGTAGAAGCAGAAGAGGCAGGAAAAGCAGAAGCAGAAGAAAGAGAAGAAGAAGAAGACGAAGAAGAAGAAGAAAAAGAAGCAGCAGCATAAGGAGAAGCATAAGGAGAAGCATAAGGAGAAGTATAAGAGAAGTAGTAGAAGGAGAAGAAGCAGAAGCAGGAGAAGCTGAAGCAGAAGAAAAAGAATAAGCAAAAGAAGCAGTAGCAGAAGCAGTGAGAGAAGCAGAAGAAGGAGAAGGAGAAGGAGCAGCAGAAGGAGAAGGAGAAGCAGAAAGAGAAGCAGAAACAGAAGGAGAACAAGAAGGAGAAGCAGGAGAATCAGAAGAAGCAGAAAGAGAAGAAAGAGAAGGAGAAGAAGGAGAAGCAGAAGTAGAATCCGAAGAAACAGAAGAAGAAGAAGCAGAAGAAACAGAAGCAAAGAAACAGAAGAAGGAGAAGAGCAGAAGCAGAAGCAGAAGGAGAAGCAGAAGCAGAAAGAGAAGCAGAAAGAGAAGCAGGAGAACCAGAAGAAGCAGGAGAAGCAGAAGCAGAAGAAACAGGAGAAGCCGAAGAAGCAGAAGCAGAATCTGAAGCAGAAGGAGAAACAGAAGAAGCACAATCTGAAGCAGAAGAAGAAGAAACAGAAATAGTAGAATAAGCAGAAGGAGAAGCACCAGGACAAGCAGAAGAACAAGAAGGAGAAGGCGAAAGAGAAGGATTAGGAGTAGGAGAAGCAAAAGGATAAGCAGAAGCAGAAAGAGACGCAGAAGGAGAAGCAGCACGAGAAGTAGGAGAAGCAGAAGCAAGAGAAGCAGAAGAAACAGAAGACGCAGAAGCAGAATGAGAAGCAGAAGGAGAAATTGAAGCAGAAGGAGAAGGAGAAGCAGAAGGAGAAGCTGAAGAAGGAGAAGGAGAAGCAGAAAGAGAAGCAGAAAGAGAAGCACAACGAGAAGCAGGAGAAGCAGAAGCAGGAGAAGCAGAAGCAGAAGAAACATAAGAAGGAGTAGAAGCAGAAGCAGAAGCAGAAACAGAAGGAAAAGCAGAAATAGAAGCAGGAGCAGCAGAAGAAGCAGCAGCAGGAGAAGCAGAAGCAGAAGGAGCCGAAGAAGCAGAAGCAGAACCTGAAGCATAAGGAGATACAGGAGAAGCAGAAGAAGCAGAATCTGGAGAAGCAGAAGGAGAAGCAGAAGCAGAAAGAGAAGCAAAAGCAGAAGGAGAAGCATAAGGAGAAGCAGAAGAAACAGAAGAAGTAGAGGCAGTAGCAGAAGATGTAGAAGCAGAAGGAAAAGCAGAAGAACGAGAAGGAGAAGGAGAAGGACAAACAGAATGAGAAGCAGAAAGAGAAGCAGAAGAAGGAGCAGGAGAAGGAAAAGCAGCAGGAAAAGCAGAAAGAGAAGCAGAAGGAGAAGCAGGAGATGCAGAAACAGGAGAAGCAGAAGCAGAAGAAACAGGAGGACAAGAAGCAGAAGCAGAAGGAGAAGCAGAAACAGAAGGAGAAGCAGAAAGAGAAGGAGGGAAAGCAGAAGAAGCAGAAGCAGGAGAAGCAGAAGCATAAGAATGCGAAGACGCAGAAGCAGAACCTGAAGCAGAAGGAGAAGCAGGAGAAGCAGAAGAAGCAGAATCTGGAGAAGCAGAATGAGAAGCAGAAGGAGAAGCAGAAGCAGAAAGAGAATCAAAAGCAGAAGGAGAAGCAGAAAAAACAGAAGAATTAGAAGCAGTAGCAGGTGTTGCAGAAGCAGAAGGAAAAGCAGAAAAACAGGAAGGAGAAGGAGAAACAGAAAGAGAAGTAGAAGGAGAAGCAGAAAGAGAAGCAGGTAAAGCAGAAGAAGAAGAAGCAGAAGGAGAATCAGAAGGAGAAGCAGAAGAAGGAGAAGGAGAAACAGAAGCAGAAGAAGAGACAGAAGGAGAAGCAGGAGAAGCAGAAGAAGCAGAAGCATAAGGAGAAGCAGGAGAAGCAGAAGAAGCAGAATCATAAGGAGAACCAGAAGAAGCAGAAGCAGAAAGAGAAGCAAAAGCAGAAGGAGAAGCAGAAGGAGAAGCAGGAGAAACAGAAGAAGCAGAATCAGTAGCAGAAGAAGCTGAAGATGCAGAACCAGAAAGAGAAGCAGAAGGAATAGCAGAAGAACGAGAAGGAGAAATAGAAGGAAAAGCAGAAGGAGAAGCAGAAGCAGAAGAAACAGAAGAAGGAGAAGAGCAGAAGCAGAAGCAGACGGAGAAGCAGAAGCAAAAGGAGAAGCAGAAGAAGCAGAAGCTGAAGCAGAAGAAGAAGAAACAGAAAAAGCAGAAGAAGCAGAAGAAGCAGCAGCAGGAGAAGCAGAAGAAGAAGAAGAAGGAGAAGGAGAAAGAGAAGGATTAGGAGTAGGAGAAACAGAAGGATAAGCAGAAGCAGAAAGAGAAGGAGAATGAGAAGGAGAAGCAGGAGAAGTAGAAGAAGCAGAAGCAGGAGAAGCAGAAGCAGAATGAAAAGCAGAAGAAGGAGAAATTGAAACAGAAGAAGATGCAGAAGGAGAAGCAGAAGCAGTAGTAGAAGCAGAAGAAGGAGAAGCAGAAGGAGAAGCATAAAGAGAAACAGAAGGAGAAGCAGGAGAAGCAGAAGCAGAAGAAATAGAAGAAGGAGAAGAAGCAGAAGCAGAAAGAGAAGCAGAAACAGAAGGAGAAGCAGAAATAGAAGCAGAAGAAGCCGAAGAAGCAAAAGCAGAACCTAAAGCAGAAGGAGAAGCAGGAGAAGCAGAAGAAGCAGAATCTGGAGAAGAAGAAGGAGAACCAGAAGGAGAAGCAGAAGCAGAAAGAGAAGCAAAAGCAGAAGGAGAAGCAGAAGAAACAGAAGAAGCAGAATCAGTAGCAGAAGAAGCTGAAGATGCAGAAGCAGAAAGAGAAGCAGAAGGAATAGCAGAAGAACGAGAAGGAGAAATAGAAGGAGAAGCAGGAAAAGCACAAGAAACAGAAGCAGACGGAGAAGCAGAAGAAGGAGAAGGAGAAGCCGGAGCAGAAGAAGGAGCAGAAGGAAAAGCACAAGCAGAAGGAGATGCAGAAGGAGAAGCAGGAAATGCAGAAGACACAGAAGCAGAAGGAGAAGAAGAAGGAGAAGAATCAGAATCAGAAGAAGCAGAAATAGAAAGAGAAGCCGACGAAGAGAAGCAGAACGAGAAGCAGGAGAAGCAGAAGAAGCACAAGCGGGAGAAGCAGAAGAAGAAACAGAAGAAGGAGAAGGAGCAGAAGCAGGATAAGCAGAAGGAGAAGCAGAAAGAGAAGCAGGAAAAGCAGAAGAAGCAGAAGCAGGAGAAGCAGAAGGAGAAGAAACAGGAGAAGGAAAAGAAGCAGAAAGAGAAGCAGTAGAAGCAGAAGAGGCAGGAGAAGCAGAAGCAGAAGAAGAAGAAGACGAAGAAGAAGAAGAAGCAGCAGCAGCATAAGGAGAAGCATAAGGAGAAGTATAAGGAGAAGCAGTAGAAGCAGAAGAAGCAGAAGCAGGAGAAGCTGAAGCAGAAGAAAAAGAATAAGCAAAAGAAGCAGAAGCAGAAGCAGTGAGAGAAGCAGAAGAAGGAGAAGGAGAAGGAGCAGCAGAAGGAGAAGCAGAAGCAGAAACAGAAGGAGAACAAGAAGGAGAAGCAGGAGAATCAGAAGAAGCAGAAAGAGAAGGAGAAGAAGGAGAAGCAGAAGTAGAATCCGAAGAAACAGAAGAAGAAGAAGCAGAAGAAACAGAAGCAAAAGAAACAGAAGAAGGAGAAGAGCAGAAGCAGAAGCAAAAGGAGAAGCAGAAGCAGAAGGAGAAGCAGAAAGAGAAGCAGGAGAACCAGAAGAAGCAGGAGAAGCAGAAGCAGAAGAAACAGGAGAAGCCGAAGAAGCAGAAGCAGAATCTGAAGCAGAAGGAGAAACAGAAGAAGCACAATCTGAAGCAGAAGCAGAAGAAACAGAAATAGTAGAATAAGCAGAAGCAGAAGCACCAGGACAAGCAGAAGAACC
>NW_012291449.1:0-3552 GCF_000151885.1 Dipodomys ordii | reverse complement strand
CACAGAGGACACAGCGGGACACAGCAGGGGACAGAGGGACACAGCGGGACACAGCGGGGGACACAGCAGGTGACAGCGGGGACACACCATGGTACAACGGGAAAACAGCGGGGACACAGAGGGGGACACAGCGGGACACAGCCGGGGACACAGTGATGACACAGTGGGACACAGCGAGGACACAGCGGGACACAGTGGGACACAGCGGAACACTGCGGGGGTCACAGCAGGGGACAGCGGAGACACAGCGGTGGACAAGCGGAAAACAGCCGGACAAAGCGGGGGACACAGCGTGGGACCCAGCAGGACACAGCAGGGGACAAGCGAGGACAGAGTGGCACACAGCGGGACACAGCGGAGACACAGCGGTGGACACAGAGAGACACAAAGGGGGAAACAGCGGGACACAGTGGGACACAGCGGGGGACACAGCGAGGATACAGCAGGACACAGCGGGGGACACTGCAGTGGACACAGCGGGACACAGCGGGGGACACAGGTGGGACACAGCGGGACACAGTTGTGACACAGCGGGACTCAGCGGGGGACACAGCAGTACACAGAGGGACACAGCGGTACTCAGCGGGACACAGCGGGGGACACAGCGGAACACAGCGTGAAACACAGCGAGGACACAGCGGGACACAGCGGGACACAGCGGGGACACAGCAGGGACACAGCAGGGACACAGCGGGTGACACAGCGGGACACAACGGGACACAGCGGGGGACACAGCAGGACACAGCGGGGGACACAGCGGGACACAACGGGGAGCACAGCGAGGACACAGCGGGACCCAGCGGGACACAGTGTCGATTCAGCAGGGATACAGGATTCAGCGAGGACACAGCGGGACACAACGGGGGAAACAGCGAGGACACAGAGAGGGACAAGGGGGAGACAGAGCGGGAAACAGCGAGGACACAGCGGGAAACAGCGGGGGACACAGCGGGACACAACGGGGGACACAGCGGGGGACACAGCGGGACACAGCGGGACACAGTGGGATACACAGGGGAGACACAGCGGGACACAGTGGGGGACACAACGAGGACACATTGGGACACAGCGGGGACACAGAGGGACTCAGAGGGGGACACAACAGTACACAGCGGGACACAGCGGGACACAGCGGGGACACATCAGGGACTCAGCGGGGGACACAGCAGTACACAGCGGGACACGGTGGGACACAGCGGGGACACATCAGGTACACAGCAGGGGACACAGCGGGACACAGCGGGGGACACAGAGGGGTACACAGCGGGACCCAGGTGGGGACACAGAGGGGTACACAGCGGGACCCTGCGTGGAACACAGCGAGGACACAGCGGGACCCAGCGGGACACAGCGTCGAAACAGCAGGGACACAGCGGGACACAGCGGGGACACAGCAGTAGACACAGCGAGACCCAGCGGGGAACACAGCGGGACACAGCGGGGAACACATCTGGGGACACTGTGGGACACAGCGGGGGACACAGAGAGACACAAAGGGGGCAGAGCGGAACATAGCGGGACACAGCGGGACACAGAGGGGGACACAGCGAGGACACAGTGGGACACAGCGAGGACACAGTGGGGACACAGCGGGGACACTGGGGGAACAAAGCGGGAACACACAGTGACACAGCGGGACACAGTGGGGACACAGAGGGGACACAGCGGGACACAGCGGGGACACAATGGGACACATCTGAGACACAGCAGGGACACAGGTGGACACAGCGGGGGACACAGCGGGGGACAGCGGGGACATACCTGGGGACAACGGGGACACAGAGGGGGACACAGCGGGGACACAGCAGGACAGAGCAGGACCCAGCAGGGACACAGCGGGGGACACATCTGGGGACACTGTGGGACACAGTGGGGTACACAGGGGGGACACAGCGGGACAGAGCGGAGGACACTATGGGGGACACAGCGGGACACAGCGGGGGACACAGCGGAACACAGCGGAACACAGCGGGGACACAGCGGGACAAAGCGGGACACAGCGGCGACTCACCGGGGGACACAGCGGGGGACAAAGCGGGAAACCACAGAACACAGTGGGAAACAGCGGGACACAGCGGGGAAACTTCGGGGACACAGGGGGACAAAGCGTGGGACACATAGGGACACAGCGGGGGAGACAGCGGGACACAGTGGGATACAGCAGGGACACAGGGGGGACACAGCAGAACCAAGCGGGACACAGCGTCGATACAGCGGGGACACAGCGGGACACAGCGGGGGACACAGCGAGGACACAGCAGAACACAGCGTGGGAAACAGCGAGGACACATTGGGACACAGCGGGGACCCAGCGGGACCCAGCGCGGGACACAGCGAGGACACATTGGGACACAGCGGGGATACAGCGGGACTCAGCGGGGGACACAACAGTACACAGCGGGACACAGCGGGACACAGCGGCGGACACAGAGGGGTAAACAGCAGGACACAGCGGGGAACACAGCGAGGACACAGCGGGACCAAGCGGGATACAACGTCGATACAGCGGGGACACAGCGGGACATAGCGGGGTTCACAGCTGGGGACACAACGGGACACAGCGGGGGACACAGCGAGCACACAGCAGAACACAGCGTGGGAAACAGCGAGGACACAGCGGGACACAGCGAGACACAGCGGGACACAGTGGGGACACAGCAGTAGACACAGCGGGACACAGCGGGGGACACAGCGGGACACAGCAGGGAACACAGCGAGGACACACCGGGGACACTGCGGGGACACTGCGGGAACATAGTGGGACACAGCGGGGGACACAGCGAGGACACAGCGGGACACAGCTGGACACAGCATGGGACAAAGCGGGAGACAGCAGGGGACACAGCGAGGACGCAGCGGGACACAGCGGCGACACATAGAGGACTCAGCAGGGGACACAGTGGGAGACAGAGCGGGACACAGCGGGACCCAGCGGGGACAAAGCGTGAGACACAGCGGTGGACAGAACAGGAGACAGAGGCGGACACAGCGAGGACACAGCGGGACACAGTGGCGGACACAGCGGGACACAGCAAGGCACAACGGGGTCACAGCAGTGGACACAGTGGGGGACACAGCGGGGGACACATTGGGACACAGTGGGGGACACAGCGGGACACAGCGGGGACACAGCTGGACACAGTGGGGTACAGAGCCGGACACAGCAAGGCACAACGGGGTCACAGCAGTGGACACAGCCGGACAAAGCGGGGCACAGAGCGGGACAGAGCGGGCATACAGCAGGTGCCACAGAGGGACACAGCGGGACACAGCGGGACACAGCGGGGGACATAGCGAGGACACATTGGGACACAGCGGGTACACAGCGGAACTCAGCGGGGGACACAGCAGGACACAGCGGGACACAGTGGGACACAGTGGGGCACAGCAGGGACACAGCGAGTGACACAGCAGGGGACACAGCGGGACACCGCAGGGGACACAGGGAGGATACAGCGGGACACAGCAGGGGACACAGCGGAACCCAGCGAGGGACACAGCGGGGGACACAGTGGGACACAGCGGGGTACACAAAGAGGACACAGCGGGACC
>NW_012291448.1:0-5694 GCF_000151885.1 Dipodomys ordii | reverse complement strand
CGGGGACACAGCGTGGGACAAGGTGGACACAGTGGCACAAAGCGGAATACACAGCAGGGGACACAGCGGGACACAGCAGGGGACAAGCAAGGACACAGTGGGACACAGCGGGACACAGCGGGGACACAGCGGGGACACAGCGGGGACACAGAGGGGGACACAGTGGGATAGAGCGGGGACAGAGAGGGAGACAGAGAGGCACTCAGCGGGACACAGAGGGGGAAACAGCGGGACACAGCGGGGGACACAGTGGGACACAGCAGGACATAGGGGGACACAGTGGGGACACAGCGGGACACAGCAGTGACACAGCGGGACACAGCAGTGACACAGCGGGACACAGGGGGGACACAGCGGGGGACACAGTGGGACACAGCGGGAAACACAGCGGGACACGGCGGGACACAGCGGGGACACAGCGGGACAAAGCGGGACACAGAGGGAACACAGCGGGACACAGCGGGACACAGCGGTACACTTCAGGGAAACAGCGGAGACACAGCGGAGACACAACGGGACACAACGGGGAACACAGCGGGGACAAAACGGGGACACAGCGGTGTCACAGCCGGGAACCCAGCGGGGACACAGCAGGACACAGCGGGACACAGCGGGGGACACAGCGAGGCACAGCAGGGACACACCTCCGGACAACGGTGACAGAGCGGGACACAACGGGGAAAAGAGCAGGGGACACAGTGGGACACAGCAGGGGACAAGCAAGGACACAGCGGGACACAACGGGGACACAGCGGGGACACAGCGGGGACACAAGCAGGTGACACAGCGGGACTCAGCGGGACACATCGGGGGACACAGCGGGACACGGCGGTGGACAGACTGGGGACACAGCAGGACACAGCGGCGGACACAGCGATACACAGCGGGACATAGCGAGGGACAGAGCTGGACACAGCGGGGGACACAGCGGGGGACAAAGCGGGGACACAGCGGGGCACCATGGGGGACACAGCGGGGACACAGCAGGACACAGCGGGGACACAGCGAGGGACACAGCGGGACACAGCGGGCTACACAGCGGGGACACAGCGAGACACAGCGGCGGACAAAGCGATACACATGGGACATAGCGGGGGACACAGCGGGACACTGCAGGGGACACAGCGAGGGACAAAGCGGGATAAAGCAGGGACACAGCGGGACACAGCGTGGGACACGGCGGGACCCAGCGGGGGACAGAGCGGGGGACACAGCTGGGACACAGCGGGACACAGCGGGACATAGGGGGACACAGCGGGGACACAGCGAGACACAGCGGGGACACAGAGGGACACAACGGGGGACACAGCGGGGACACAGCAGGACACAGCGGGGACACAGCGAGGGACACAGCGGGACACAGCGGGGACACAGTGGGGGACACAGTGGGGGACACAGCGGGACAGAGCGGTGACACAGTGGGGACATAGCGGGTGACACAGCGGGGATACAGCGGGGGACACAGCTGGACACAGCGGGACACAGCAGGGAGTCAGCGGGACACAGCGGGTACACTGCGGTGACACAGCAAGACACAGCGGGGACACATCGGGACAGAGCGTGGCCACAGCGGGGGACCCAGAGGGATACAGCAGAGAACACAGAGGGACACAGCCGGATACAGTGGGGGACAGAGGGGACACAACGGGACACAGCGGGGGACACAGCAGGGGACAGCGGGGACACACCGGGGGAAAATGGGGACACAGCAGGAAAAGCAGGGGACACAGCGGGGGACACAGCGGGACACAGCAGGGGACAAGCAAGGAAACAGCGGGACACAGCAGGGGACACAGCGGGGACACAGCGGTGGACACAGAGAGACACAAAGGGGGACAGAGCGGAACATAGCGGGACACAGCGGGGGACACAACGGGGACCCAGCAGGGACACAGCGGTGGACACAGAGAGACACAAAGTGGGACAGAGCGGAACACAGCGGGACACAGCGGGGACAGAGCGGGGGACACAGCGGGACACAGCGGGGGACACAGCGGGGGACAAAGAGGGGACACAGATTGGATATAGCGGGACACAGCGAGAACACAGCGGGGGACACAGCTGGACACAGCGGGACACAGCGGAGACACAGCTGGGGACACAGCGGGGTAAACGGCTGGACACAGCGGGACACAGCAGGGACTTCGCGGGACACAGCGGGTACACTGCAGTGACACAGCGGGACACAGCGGGGACACAGCTGAACACAGCGCGGACACAGCGGGGGACCCAGAGCGACACAGCGGAAAACACAGAGGGACACAGCGGGACAAAGCGGGGGACAGAGGGGACACAGCGGGACACAGCGGGACACAGCGGGGGACACAGCAGAGGACAGCGGGGACACACCAGGGAACAACGGGAACACAGCGGGGACACAGCGGGGGACACAGCGGGACAGAGTGGTGACACAGCGGGGACATAGCGGGAGACACAGCGGGGATACAGCGGGACACACAGCTGGACACAGCGGGACACAGCAGGGACTCAGGGGGACACAGCGTGTACACTGCGGTGACACAGCGGGACACAGCGGGGACACATCGGGACAGAGCGGGGCCACAGCTGGGGACCCAGAGGGACACAGCGAACACAGAGGGACACAGAGGGATACAGTGGGGGACAGAGGGGACACAGCGGGACACAGCGGGACACAGCGGGGGAAAATGGGGACACAGCATCAAAAGCAGGGGACACAGCGTGTGACACAGCGGGACACAGCAGGGGACAAGCGAGGAAACAGCGGGCCACAGCAGGGGACACAGCGGAGACACAGCGGTGGACACAGAGAGACACAAAGGGGGACAGAGCGGAACACAGCGGGACACAGCAGGGGACACAGCGGGACACAGCGGGGGACACAGCGGAGACCAAGCGGGGACACAGCGGTGGACACAGAGAGACACAAAGTGGGACAGAGCGGAACACAGCGGGACACAGCGGGGGACACAGTGAGACACAGCGGGGGACACAGCGAGGACACAGTGGGACACAGCGAGGATACAGTGGGGACACAGCGGGGACACAGGGGAACAAAGCGGGAACACAGCGTGACACAGCGGGACACAGCGGGGACACAGAGGGGACACAGCGGGACACAGCGGGGACACAGCGGGACACATCTGGGGCACAGCAGGGACACAGATGGACACAGCGGGGGACACAGCGGGGGACAGCGGGGACACACCTGGGGACAACAGGGACACCGCGGGTACATAGAGGGGGACACAGCGGGGACACAGCAGGACACAGCAGGGACACAGCGGGGGACTCATCTGGGGACACTGCGGGACACAGCGGGGGACAAAGGGGGGACACAGCAGGACACAGCGGATGACACAGCGAGGGACACAGCGGGACACAGCGGA
Organism: Dipodomys ordii; assembly: GCF_000151885.1. Taxonomy (NCBI): domain Eukaryota; kingdom Metazoa; phylum Chordata; class Mammalia; order Rodentia; family Heteromyidae; genus Dipodomys; species Dipodomys ordii. The sequence goes on along the minus strand of NW_012291448.1, from coordinate 2,326 downwards.
ACACAGCGGGGGACACAGCGGAACACAGCGGGGACATAGTGGAGGACACAGCGGGGATACAGCGGGGGACATAGCGGGGGACAGAGCGGGGGACACAGCTGGACACAGCGGGACACAGCAGGGAGACAGCGGGACACACTGGGGACACAGCGGTGACACAGCGGGACACAGCGGGGACACAATGGGACTCAGCGGGGCCACAGCGGGGGACACAGTGGGACACAAAGGGACACAGTGGAACACAGCGGGAGACACAGCAGGGGACAGCGGGGACACACAGGGGGACACAGCGGGAACACACAGTTGGACACAGCAGGGACACAGCGGGACACAGCGGGGGACAAAGTGGGACTCAGGAGGGGACATAACGTGGGACACAGGGGGACACAGCGGGACACACAGTTGGACACAGCAGGGACACAGCGGGACACAGCGGGGGACAAAGTGGGACTCAGGAGGGGACATAACGTGGGACACAGCGGGGACACAGCGGGACACCGCGGAGGACACAGCAGGGAAACAGCGGATACAAAGCGGGGGAACCAGCAGGGCACACAGGTGGACACAGCGGGACACATCGGGGACAGAGCGGGACACAGAAGGGCCACAGCGGGGGACACAGCAGGGACACAGCGGGGGACACAGTGGGACAGAGGGGGGACAAAGAGGGGGATAGAGCGGGACTCAGTGGGACACAGCGGGGGATAAAGCGGGCCACAGTGGGACACAGCGGGGACACAGAAGTGGACACAGTGAAACACAGCGGGACATAGCCGGACACAGCAGGGGACACAGCGGGGACAAAGTGGGACACAGCGGGGGATACAGCGGGGACACAGCGGGGACACAGCGGGACACAGCAGGACATAGTGGGGACACAGCAAGGGACAGAGCGGGGGACAGCGGTGACACACCTGGGCACAATGGGGACACAGCAGGGAAACAGAAGGGGACACAGCGGGAACACAGCGGGGACACAGCGCGACACAAAGGGGACACAGTGGGGACACAATGGGACACAGCAGGACATAGGGGGACACAGTGGGGACACTGCGGGACACAGCGGGGACACAGCAGGGACACAGCGGGGGACACAGCGTGGGACAGAGAGGGACACAGCGAGATACAGCGGGACACAGCAGGGGACACAGCGGGGATACAGCGGGGGACACAGGTGGACACAGCGGGACACAGCAGGGACTCAGCGGGACACAGCGGTTACAATGCGGGGACACAGAGGGGGACACAGCGGGGACACAGTGGGACACAGCGGGGACACAGCGGAGGACACAGCAGAACACAGCGGGACACAGCGGGACACAGAGGGGACACAGCGGGGACACAGCAGGACACAGCAGATAATAGGGGGACACAGCGGGGACACAGCAGGGGACACTGCGGAACACAGCGGGACACAGTGGTACACAGCGGGGACACAGCGGGAACACAGTGGGACACAGCGTGGGACCGAGCGGGGACACAGCAAGGGACACAGTGGGACAAATCGGGGACACAGTGGGGGACACAGCGTGGGACACAGTGGGACACAGCGGTGACACAGCGGGGACACAGCGGGGTACACAGCATGGGACAGAGAGGGACACAGAAGGACACAGAAGGACACAGCAGGGGACACAGCGGGGATACAGCGGGGGACACAGCTGGACACAGCGGGACACAACAGGGACTCAGCCGGACACTCAGGTACACTTGGGTGACACAGCGGGACACAGCAGGGACTCCGCGGGCCACAGCGGGTACACTGCGGTGACACAGCGGGACACAGCGGGGACACAGCTGAACATAGCGCGGCCACAGCGGGGGACCCAGAGTGACACAGCGGAAAACACAGAGGGACACAGCGGGACACAGCGGGGGACAGAGGGGACACAGCGGGACACAGCGGGACACAGCGGGGGACACAGCAGGGGACAGCAGGGACACACCAGGGAACAACGGGAACACAGCGGGGACACAGAGAGGGACACAGCAGGGACACAGTGGGACACAGCGAGGGGACAGCGGGGCACACAGCGGGCGACAGCGGGGACACACCTGGGGACAACAGGGACACAGCGGGTACATAGAGGGGGACACAGCGGGGACACAGCAGGACACAGCGGGGACACAGCGGGGGACTCATCTGGGGACACTGCGGGACACAGCAGGGGACACAGGGGGAACACAGCGGGACACTGCAGAGGACACAGCGGGGGACACAGCAGGACACAGCGGGGGACACAGCGGAACACAGCGGGGACATAGTGGAGGACACAGCAGGGATACAGCGGTGGACATAGCGGGGTACAGAGCGGGTGACACATGA
>NW_012291447.1:0-9247 GCF_000151885.1 Dipodomys ordii | reverse complement strand
GAGAAGGAGGAGGAGAAGTTGGAGAATCAGAAGAAGCAGAAGCAGAAGCAGAAAGAGAAGCAGAAGAAGGAGAAGGAGAAGCAGAAGTAGAAGGACAAGCAGGAGAAGCAGAAGAAGCAGAAGCGGGAGAAGCAGCAGCAGAAGAAGAAACAGAAGAAGGAGAAGGAGCGGAAGGAGAAGCAGAAGTAGAAGGAGAAGCAGAAAGAGAAGTAGAAGAAGCAGTAGCAGGAGAAGCAGAAGGAGAAGAAACAGAAGAAGCCCAAGAAGCAGAAGGAGAACCTGAAGCAGAAGGTGAAGCAGAAGCAGCAGAAGCTGGAAAAGCAGAAGCAGAAGAAATAGAACAAGCAGAAGAAGCAGTAGCAGAAGCAGAACGAGAAGCAGAAGAAGAAGAAGGGGAAAGAGAAGGAGTAGGAGTAGGAGGAGCAGAAGCATAATTAGAAGCAGAAAGAGAAGCAGAAGGAGAAACAGAAGAAGCAGAAACAGGAGAAGAAGAAGCAGAAACAGAATGAGAAGCACAAGAAGGAGAAATTTAAGGAGAAGGAGAATGAGACGGAGAAGCAGAAAGAGAAGTAGGAGAAGCAGAAGAAGAAGAAGCAGGAGAAGCAGAAGCAGAAGAAACAGAAGAAGGAGAAGAGCAGTAGCAGAAGCAGAAGGACAAGCAGAAGGAGAAGCAGAAGAAGCAGGAGAAGAGCAGAAGCAGAAAGGAGAAGGAGAAGCAGAAGAAGCAGAAGCTGAAGCAGAAGAAACTGAAAAAGCAGAAAAAGAAGAAGAAGCAGGAAGAAGAAGCAGGAAAAGCAGAAGAAGAAGAAGGAGAAGGAGAAAGAGAAGGATTAGGAGTAGGAGAAACAAACGGATAAGCAGAAGCAGAAAGAGAAGGAGAAGGAGAAGGAGAAGCAGGAGAAGCAGAAGAAGCAGAAGCAGGAGAAGCAGAAGCAGAATGAAAAGCAGAAGAAGGAGAAATTAAAACAGAAGTAGATGCAGAAGGAGAAGCAGAAGCAGAAGCAGAAGCAGAAGGAGAAGCAGAAGAAGGAGAAGGAGAAGCAGAAGGATAAGAATAAAGAGAAACAGAAGGAGAAGCAGGAGAAGCAGAAGCAGGAGAAGCAGAAGAAATAGAAGAAAGAGAAGAAACAGAAGCAGAAAGAGAAGCAGAAACAGAAGGAGAAGCAGAAATAGAAGCAGAAGAAGCCGAAGAAGCAGAAGCAGAACCTGAAGCGGAAGGAGAAGCAGAAGAAGCAGAATCTGGAGAAGAAGAAGGAGAACCAGAAGGAGAAGCAGAAGCAGAAAGAGAAGCAAAAGCAGAAGGAGAAGCAGAAGAAACAGAAGAAGCAGAAGCGGTAGCAGAAGAAGCTGAAGATGCAGAAGCAGAAAGAGAAGCAGAAGGAATAGCAGAAGAACGAGAAGGAGAAGGAGAAACAGAAGGAGAAGAAGAAGGAGAAGCAGAAGGAGAATCAGGAAAGGCAGAAGAAGCAGAATCAGACGGAGAAGCAGAAGAAGGAGAAGGAGAAGCAGAAGCAGAAGAAGAAGCAGACGAAAAGCACAAGCAGAAGGAGATGCAGAAGGAGAAGCAGGAGAAGCAGAAGAAGCAGAAGCAGAAGGAGAGAAGAAGTAGAAGAAGCAGAATCAGAAGAAGCAGAAGCAGAAGTAGAAAGGGAAGCCGACGAAGAGAAGCAGAACGAGAAGCAGGAGAAGCAGAAGAAGCAGAAGCGGGAGAAGCAGAAGAAGAAGAAACAGATGAAGGAGAAGGAGCAGAAGCAGAAGGAGAAGGAAAAGCAGAAGGAGAAGCAGAAAGAGAAGCAGGAAAAGCAGAAGAAGCAGTAGCAGGAGAAGCAGAAGCAGAAGAAACAGGAGAATGACAAGAAGCAGAAGCAGAAGGAGAAGCAGAAACAGAAGGAGAAGCAGAAAGAGGAGGGGAAGCAGAAGAAGCAGAAGCAGGAGAAGCAGAAGCATAAGAATCCGAAGAAGCAGAAGCAAAACCTGAAGCAAAAGCGGAAGCAGGAGAAGCAGAAGAAGCAGAATCTGGAGAAGCTGAATGAGAAGCTGAAGGAGAAGCAGAATCTGAAAGAGAATCAAAACAGAAGGAGACGCAGAAGAAACAGAAGAAGCAGTAGCAGTTGCAGCAGAAGCAGAAGGAGAAGCAGAAAGAAAAGCAGAAGAACGAGAAGGAGAAGGAGAAACAGAAGGAGAAGCTGAAGGAGTATCAGAAGGAGAAGCAGAAGAAGCAGAAAGAGAAACAGAAGCAGAAGAAGCAGAAGGAGAAGCAGAAGGAGAAACAGAAGCAGAAGAAGCAGCAGAAGGAGAAGCAGAAGCAGAAGAAGATGCAGAAGGAGAAGCAGGAGAAGCAGAAGAAGCAGAAGCAGAAGGAGAAGTAGAAGTAGGAGAAGGAAGAGCCTCAGAAGAAATATGAGAAGCAGAAGGAGAAGCAGAAGCAGAATGAGAAGCAGAAAGAGAAGCAGTAGAAGCAGAAGAAGCAGGAAAAGAAGAAGCAGAAGAAAGAGAAGAAGAAGAAGAAGAAGAAGAAGAAGAAGAAGAAGAAGAAGAAGAAGAAGAAGAAGAAGAAGAAGAAGAAGAAGAAGAAGAAGAAGAAGAAGAAGAAGCATAAGGAGAAGCATAAAGAGAAGATGTAGAAGCAGAAGAAGCAGAAGCAGGAGAAGCAGAAGCAGAAAGAGAAGCAGAAACAGAAGGAGAATAAGAAGGAGAAGCAGGAGAAACAGAAGAAGCTGAAGTAGGAGCAGAAAGAGGAGAAGACGAGAACCAGAAGTAGAATCAGAAGAAACAGAAGAAGAAGTAGCAGAAGAAACAGAAGGAAAAGAACAAGACGAAGGAGAAGAGCAGAAGCAGAAGCAGAAGGAGAAGCAGAAGCAGAAGGAGAAGCAGAAGAAGGAGAAGGAGAAGCAGAAAGGGAAGCAGAAACAGAAGAAGCAGAAGCAGTAGCAGTTGCAGCAGAAGCAGAAGGAAAAGCAGAAGAACGAGAAGGAGAAGGAGAAACAGAAGGAGAAGCAGAAGAAGCAGAAGGAGAAGGAGAAGCAGAAGAAGCAGAAGGAGAAGTAGAAGGAGAAACAGAAGCAGAAGAAGCAGCAGAAGGAAAAGCAGAAGCAGAAGAAGATGCATAAGGAGAAGCAGGAGAAGCAGAAGAAGCAGAAGCAGAAGGAGAAGTAGAAGTAGGAGAAGGAGAAGGAAGAGCTGCAGAAGCAGTAGGAGAAGCAGAAGGATTAGCAGAAGCAGAATGAGAAGCAGAAAGATAAGCAGTAGAAGCAGAAGAAGCAGGAAAAGAAGAAGCAGAATAAAGAGAAGAAGAAGAAGAAGAAACAGAAGCAAAAGAAACAGAAGAAGGAGAAGAGCAGAAGCAGAAGCCGAAGGAGAAGCAGAAGCAGAAGGAGAAGGAGAAAGAGAAGCAGGAGGAGCAGAAGAAGCAGGAGAAGCAGAAGCAGAAGAAACAGGAGAAGCCGAAGAAGCAGAAGCAGAATATGAAGCAGGAGAAACAGAAGAATCACAATCTGAAGCAGAAGCAGAAGAAAAAGAAATAGTAGAATAAGCAGAAGCAGAAGCAGCAGGAGAAGCAGAAGAAGAAGAAGGAGAAGGCGAAAGAGAAGGATTAGGAGTAGGAGACGCAAAAGGATAAGCAGAAGCAGAAAGAGACGCAGAAGGAGAAGCAGCACGAGAAGTAGGAGAAGCAGGAGAAGCAGAAGCAGGAGAAACAGAAGAAACAGAAGACGCAGAAGCATAATGAGAAGCAGAAGGAGAAATTGAAGCAGAAGCAGAAGGAGAAGCAGAAGCAGAAGAAGGAGGAGAAGGAGAAGCAGAATGAGAAGCAGAAAGAGAAGCAGAACGAGAAGCAGGAGAAGCAGAAGCAGGAGAAGCAGAAGCAGAAGAAACAAAAGAATGAGAAGAAGCAGAAGCAGAAGGAGAAGCAGAAACAGAAGCAAAAGCAGAAAGAGAAGCAGGAGAAGCAGAAGAAGCATCAGCAGGAGAAGCAGAAGTAGAAGAAGCTGAAGAATCAGAAGCAGAACCTGAAGCAGAAGGAGAAGCAGGAGAAGCAGAAGAAGCAGAATCCGGAGAAGCAGAAGGAGAAGCAGAAGCAGAAAGAGAAGCAAAAGCAGAAGGAGAAGCAGAAAAAAAAGAAGAAGCAGAGGCAGTAGCAGAAGAAGCGGAAGATGCAGAAGCAGAAGGAGAAGCAGAAGGAAAAGCAGAAGAACGAGAAGGAGAAGGAGAAGGAGAAACAGTAGAAGCAGAAAGAGAAGCAGAAGAAGGAGCAGAGGAAGGAAAAGCAGCAGGAGAAGCAGAAAGAGCAGCAGAAGGAGAAGCAGGAGATGCACAAACAGGAGATGCAGAAGCAGAAGAAACATGAGAAGGACAGGAAGCAGAAGCAGAAGGAGAAGCAGAAACAGAAGGAGAAGCAGAAAGAGAAGGAGGGGAAGCAGAAGAAGCAGAGGCAGGAGAAGCAGAAGCATAAGAATCCGAAGAAGCAGAAGCAGAACCTGAAGCAGAAGGAGAAGCAGGAGAAGCAGAAGAAGCAGAATCTGGAGAAGCAGAACGAGAAGCTGAAGGAGAAGCAGAAGCAGAAAGAGAATCAAAAGCAGAAGGAGAAGCAGAAGAAACAAAAGAAGTAGAAGCAGTAGCCGTTGTAGCAGAAGCAGAAGGAGAAGCAGAAGGAAAAGCAGAAGAACAAGAAGGAGAAGGAGAAACAGAAGGAGAAGCAGAAGGAGAAGCAGAAAGAGAAGCATGTAAAGCAGAAGAAAAAGAAGCAGAAGGAGAATCAGAAGGAGAAGCAGAAGAAGGAGAAGGAGAAGCAGAAGCAGAATAAGATGCAGAAGGAGAAGCAGAAGAAGCAGAAGCAGAAGGAGAAGCAGGAAAAGCAGAAGAAGCAGAAGCAAAAGAAGAAGCAAAAGAAGGAGAAGCAGAAGCAGAAGACGAAGCATAAGGACAAGCACAAGCAGAAGGAGATGCAGAAGGAGAAGCAGGAGAAGCAGAAGAAGCAGAAGCTAAAGGAGAAGCAGAAGTAGGAGAATAAGGAGGAGAATCAGAAGCAGAAAGAGAAGCAGAAACGGAATGAGAAGCAGAAAGAGAAGCAGGAGAAGCACAAGAAGCAGAAGCAAGACAAGCTGAAAGAGAAGAAGCAGAAGAAGCAGAAACAGAAGCAGAAGTATAAGCAGAAACAGAAAGAGAAGCAGCAGAAGAAGTAATTCAGGCAGGAGAAACAGAAGAAGCAGAAGCAGAAGGAGAAGCAAAAAGAGAAGAAGAAGGAGAAGTAGAAGAAGCAGCAGAAGGAGAAGCAGCAGAAGAAGCAGAAAAACAAGCAGGAAAAGCAGAAATAGAAAGAGAATTAGAAGCAGAAGAAGGAGAAGCAGAAGAAGAAGCAGTAGAAGCATAAGAAGCAGAAGCAGGAGAAGCAGAATCAGAAGAGAAAGAAGAAGCATAAGAAGCAGAAGCAGAAGCAGAGGGAGAAACAGAAGAAGGAGCAGCAGAAGGTGAAGCAGAAGGAGATGCAGAAACAGAAAGGGAAGCAGAAACAGAAGGAGAAGAAGAAGGACAAGTTGGAGAATCAGAAGAAGCAGAAGCAGAACCAGAAAGAGAAGCAGAAGAAGGAGAAGAAAAAGCAGAAGCAGAGGAAAGGAAGGAGAAGCAGAAGAAGCAGAAGCGGGAGAAGCAGAAGCAGAAGCAGAAGCAGAAGCAGAAGCAGAAGCAGAAGAAGAAGAAGAAGAAAAAGAAGAAGAAGAAGAAGAAGAAGAAGAAGAAGAAGAAGAAGAAGAAGAAGAAGAAGAAGAAGAAACAGAAGAAGGAGAAGGAGCAGAAGGAGAAGAAGAAGCAGAAGGAGAAGCAGAAAGAGAAGGAGAAGCAGAAAGAGAAGGAGAAGAAGCAGTAGCAGGAGAAGCAGAAGAAGAAACAGAAGAAGCCGAAGAAGCAGAAGAAGCCGAAGAAGCAGAAGCAGGACTTGAAGCAGAAGAAACAGAACAAGCAGAAGAAGCAGAAGCAGAAGGAGAAGCAGAACGAGAAGCAGAAGAAGAAGAAGGAGAAGGAGAAAGAGAAGGATTAGGAGTAGGAAGAGCAGAAGGAGAATCAGAAGTAGAACGAGAAGCAGAAGGAGCAGCAGAAGGAGAAGCAGAAGGAGAATCAGAAGGAGAAGCAGAAGAAGGAGAAACAGAAGCAGAAGAAGCAGCAGAAGGAGAAGCAGAAGCAGAAGAAGGAGAAGGAGAAGGAGAAGCAGAACGAGAAGCAGAAAGAGAAGCAGAACGAGAAGCAGGAGAAGCAGAAGCAGGAGAAGCAGAAGCAGAAGAAACAAAAGAAGGAGAAGAAGCAGAAGCAGAAGGAGAAGCAGAAACAGAAGCAAAAGCAGAAAGAGAAGCAGGAGAAGCAGAAGAAGCATCAGCAGGAGAAGCAGAAGTAGAAGAAGCCGAAGAAGCAGAAGCAACCTGAAGCAGAAGGAGAATCAGGAGAAGCAGAAGAAGCAGAATCCGGAGAAGCAGAAGGAGAAGCAGAAGCAGAAAGAGAAGCAAAAGCAGAAGGAGAAGCAGAAAAAACAGAAGAAGCAGAGGCAGTAGCAGAAGAAGCAGAAGATGCAGAAGCAGAAGGAGAAGCAGAAGGAAAAGCAGAAGAACGAGAACGAGAAGGAGAAGGAGAAACAGGAGAAGCAGAAAGAGAAGCAGAAGAAGGAGCAGAAGAAGGAAAAGCAGCAGGAGAAGGAGAAAGAGCAGCAGAAGGAGAAGCAGGAGATGCAGAAACAGGAGATGCAGAAGCAGAAGAAACATGAGAAGGACAAGAAGCAGAAGCAGAAGGAGAAGAAGAAACAGAAGGAGAAGCAGAAAGAGAAAGAGGGGAAGCAGAAGAAGCAGAAGCAGGAGAAGCAGAAGCATAAGAATCCGAAGAAGCAGAAGCAGAACGTGAAGCAGAAGGAGAAGCAGGAGAAGCAGAAGAAGCAGAATCTGGAGAAGCAGAATGAGAAGCAGAAGGAGAAGCAGAAGCAGAAAGAGAATCAAAAGCAGAAGGAGAAGCAGAAGAAACAAAAGAAGTAGAAGCAGTAGCCGTTGTAGCAGAAGCAGAAGGAGAAGCAGAAGGAAAAGCAGAAGAACAAGAAGGAGAAGGAGAAACAGAAGGAGAAGCAGAAGGAGAAGCAGAAAGAGAAGCATGTGAAGCAGAAGAAAAAGAAGCAGAAGGAGAATCAGAAGGAGAAGCAGAAGAAGGAGATGGAGAAACAGAAGCAGAATAAGATGCAGAAGGAGAAGCAGAAGAAGCAGAAGCAGAAGGAGAAGCAGGAAAAGCAGAAGAAGCAGAAGCAAAAGAAGAAGCAAAAGAAGGAGAAGGAGAAGCAGAAGCAGAAGAAGAAGCATAAGGACAAGCACAAGCAGAAGGAGATGCAGAAGGAGAAGCAGGAGAAGCAGAAGAAGCAGAAGCTAAAGGAGAAGCAGAAGTAGGAGAAGGAGCGGAGGAGAATCAGAAGCAGAAAGAGAAGCAGAAGCGGAATGAGAAGCAGAAAGAGAAGCAGGAGAAGCACAAGAAGCAGAAGCAAGAGAAGCCGAAAGAGAAGAAGCAGAAACAGAAGCAGAATTATAAGCAGAAACAGAAAGAGAAGCAGCAGAAGAAGTAGAACCAGAAATTCAGGCAGGAGAAACAGAAGAAGCAGAAGCAGAAGGAGAAGCAAAAAGAGAAGAAGAAGGAGAAGTAGAAGAAGCAGCAGAAGGAGAAGCAGCACAAGAAGCAGAAAAACAAGCAGGAAAAGCAGAAATAGAAAGAGAAGTAGAAGCAGAAGAAGGAGAAGCAGAAGAAGAAGCAGTAGAAGCATAAGAAGCAGAAGCAGGAGAAGCAGAATCAGAAGAGAAAGAAGAAGCATAAGAAGCAGAAGCAGAGGGAGAAACAGAAGAAGGAGAAGGAGCAGCAGAAGGTGAAGCAGAAGGAGATGCAGAAACAGAAAGAGAAGCAGAAACAGAAGGAGAAGAAGAAGGATTAGTTGGAGAATCAGAAGAAGCAGAAGCAGATAGAGAAGCAGAAGAAGGAGAAGGAGAAGCAGAAGCAGAGGAAAGGAAGGAGAAGCAGAAGAAGCAGAAGCGGGAGAAGCAGAAGAAGAAGAAGAAACAGAAGAAGGAGAAGGAGCAGAAGGAGAAGCAGAAGCAAAAGGAGAAGCAGAAAGAGAAGCAGAAGAAGCAGTAGCAGAAGAAGCAGAAGAAACAGAAGAAGCCGAAGAAGCAGAAGCAGGACCTGAAGCAGAAGAAACAGAACAAGCAGAAGAAGCAGAAGCAGAAGCAGAACGAGAAGCAGAAGAAGAAGAAGGAGAAGGAGAAAGAGAAGGATTAGGAGTAGGAAGAGCAGAAGGAAAATCCGAAGCAGAACGAGAAGCAGAAGGAGCAGGAGAAGGAGAAGCAGAAGGAGAATCAGAAGAAGGAGAAATAGAAGCAGAAGAAGCAGCAGAAGGAGAAGCAGAAGCAGAAGAAGATGCAGAAGGAGAAGCAGGAGAAGCAGAAGAAGCAAAAGCAGAAGGAGAAGCAGAAGTAGGAGAAGGAGAAGGAGAAGGAAGAGCAGCAGAAGCAATAGGAGAAGCAGAAGGAGAAGCAGAAGCAGAATGAGAAGCAGAAAGAGAAGCAGTAGAAGCAGAAGAAGCAGGAAAAGCATAAGCAGAAGAAAGAGAAGAAGAAGACGAAGAAGAAGACGAAGAAGAAGAAGAAGAAGAAGAAGAAGAAGAAGAAGAAGAAGAAGAAGAAGAAGAAGAAGAAGAAGAAGAAGACGAAGAAGAAGAAGAAGACGAAGAAGAAGACGAAGAAGAAGAAGAAGAAGAAGAAGAAGAAGAAGAAGAAGAAGAAGAAGAAGAAGAAGAAGAAGAAGAAGAAGAAGAAGAAGAAGAAGAAGAAGAAGAAGAAGATGAAGAAGAAGAAGAAGAAGAAGAAGAAGAAGAAGAAGAAGAAGAAGAAGAAGAAGAAGAAGAAGAAGAAGAAGAAGAAGAAGATGAAGGAGAAGCATAGCGAGAAGCAGTATAAGCAGATGAAGCAAAAGCTGGAGAAGCAGAATCAGAAGAATAAGAATAAGCAAAAGAAGCTGATGCAGATGCCTGATTGAGGAGATTAGGGAGTAGCAGAAGTAGAATTCAGAATAACTAGTATAGAGCTTCTGAAGAAACAGACTCTTACGATACAGATGTATGGAGTTGAGCTGAAGCTTAAGCTGACGGAGATGCATAGCTTGAAGGAGAATGCCTGATGGATAAGCCTGATAAAGCTGATGAAGCAGGGAGATCTCGAAAGCATAGTAACTGGAGAAGCCCGAA
>NW_012291446.1:7500-9252 GCF_000151885.1 Dipodomys ordii | reverse complement strand
GAAGCAGTAGCAGTGTAGCAGAAGCAGAAGAAGAAGCAGAAGGAAAAGCAGAAGAACAAGAAAGAGAAGGAGAAACAGAAGGAGAAGCAGAAAGAGAAGCAGGTAAAGCAGAATAAGAAGAAAGCAGAAGGAGAATCAGAAGGAGAAGCAGAAGAAGGAGAAGGAGAAGCAGAAGCAGAAGAAGATGCAGAAGGAGAAGCAGGAGAAGCAGAAGAAGCAGAAGCAGAAGGAGAAGCAGGAAAAGCAAAAGAAGCCGAAGCAAAAGGAGAAGCAAAAGAAGGAGAAGCAGAAACAGAGGCAGAAGACGAAGCATAAGCACAAGCACAAGCAGAAGGAGATGCAGAAGGAGAAGCAGGAGAAGCAGAAGAAGCAGCAGCTGAAGGAGAAGCAGAAGTAGGAGAAGGAGAAGCAGCAGCAGAAAGAGAAGCAGAAGCGGAATGAGAAGCAGAAAGAGAAGCAGGAGAAGCACAAGATGCAGAAGCAGGAGAAGCCGAAAGAGAAGAAGTAGAAGAAGCAGAAACTGAAGCAGAAGGAGAAGCAGAAGCAGATGGAGAAGCAGCAGAAGAAGTACAACCAGAAATTCAGGCAGGAGAAACAGAAGAAGCAGAAGCAGAAGCAGAAAGAGAAGCAAAAAGAGAAGCAGAAAGAGAAGTAGAAGAAGCAGCAGAAGGAGAAGCAGTAGAAGAAGCAGAAAAACAAGCAGGAGAAGCAGAAGCAGAAAGAGAAGTAGAAGCAGAAGAAGCAGAAGCAGAAGAAGAAGCAGTAGAACCATAAGAAGCAGAAGCAGGAGAAGCAGAAGCAGAAGAAATAAAGAAGCATAAGATGCAGAAGCCGATACAGAGGGAGAAAAAGAAGAAGGAGAAGGAGCAGCAGAAGTTGAAGAAGAAGGAGATTCAGAAGGAGAAAGAGAAGCAGAAACAGAAGGAGAAGGAGAAGGAGAAGTTGGAGAAGCAGAAGAAGCAGAAGCAGAAAGAGAAGCAGAAGAAGGAGAAGGAGAAGCAGAAGCAGAAGGAGAAGCAGAAGAAGCAGAAGCGGGAGACGCAGCAGCAGAAGAAGAAACAGAAGAAGGAGAAGGAGCAGAAGGAGAAGCAGAAGCAGAAGGAGAAGCAGAAAGAAAAGCAGAAGAAGCAGTAGCAGGAGAAGCAGAAGCAGAAGAAACAGAAGAAGGCCAAGAAGCAGAAGTAGAACCTGAAGCAGAAGGGGAAGCAGAAGCAGCAGAAGCTGGAAAAGCAGAAGCAGAAGAAATAGAACATGCAGAAGAAGCAGTAGCAGAAGCAGAACGAGAAGCAGAAGAAGAAGAAGGAGAAAGAGAAGGAGTAGGAGTAGGAGGAGCAGAAGCATAATTAGAAGCAGAAAGAGAAGCAGAAGGAGAAACAGAAGAAGCAGAAACAGGAGAAGCAGAAGCAGAAGCAGAATGAGAAGCACAAGAAGGAGAAATTGAAGGAGAAGGAGAATGAGACGGAGAAGCAGAAAGAGATGTAGGAGAAGCAGAAGAAGAAGAAGCAGGAGAAGCAGAAGCAGAAGAAACAGAAGAAGGAGAAGAGCAGAAGCAGAAGGAGAAGCAGAAGCAGAAGGATAAGCAGAAGAAGTTGAAGCAGAAGAAGAAGAAACAGAAAAAGAAGAAGAAGCAGAAGAAGAAGCAGCAGGAGAAGCAGAAGAAGAAGAAGGAGAAGGAGAATGAGAAGTATTAGGAGTAGGAGAAACAGAAGGTTAAGCAGAAGCAGAAAGAGAAGGAGAATGAGAAGGAGAAGC
>NW_012291446.1:0-2500 GCF_000151885.1 Dipodomys ordii | reverse complement strand
AGCAGCAGGAGAAGCAGAAGCAGAAGAAGCCAAAGAAGCAGAAGCAGAACCTGAAGAAGGAGAAGCAGGAGAAGCAGAAAAAGCAGAATCTGGAGAAGAAGAAGGAGAACCAGAAGGAGAAGCAGAAGCAGAAAGAGAAGCAAAAGCAGAAGGAGAAGCAGAAAGAGAAGCAGAAGAAACAGAAGAAGCAGAGGCAATAGCAGAAAAAGCAGAAGATGCAGATGCAGAAGGAGAAGCACAAGGAAAAGCAGAAGAACGAGAAGGAGAAGGAGAAACAGAAGGAGAAGCAGAAAGAGAAGCAGAAGAAGGAGCAGGAGACGGAAAAGCAGTAGGAGAAGCAGAAAGAGCAGCAGAAGGAGAAGCAAGAGATGCAGAAACAGGAGAAGCAGAAGTAGAAGTATCAGGAGAAAGACAAGAAGCAGAAGCCGAAGGAGAAGCAGAAACAGAAGGAGAAGCAGAAAAGAAGGAGGGGAAGCAGAAGAAGCAGAAGCAGGAGAAGCAGAAGCATAAGAATCCGAAGAAGTAGAAGCAGAACCTGAAGCAGAAGGAGATGCTGGAGAAGCAGAAGAAGCAGAATCTGGAGAAGCAGGATGAGAAGCAGAAGCAGAAAGAGATTCAAAAGCAGAAGGAGAAGCAGAAGAAACAGAAGAAGTAGAAGCAGTAGCAGTTGTAGCTGAAGCAGAAGGAGAAGCCGAAGGAAAAGCAGAAGAAAAAGAAGGAGAAGGAGAAACAGAAGGAGAAGCAGAAGGAGAAGCAGAAAGAAAAGCAGGTAAAGCAGCAGAAGAAGAAGCAGAGGGAGAATCAGAAGGAGAAGCAGAAGAAGGAGAAGGAGATGCAGAAACAGGAGAAGCAGAAGCAGAAGAAACAGGAGAAAGACAAGAAGCAGAAGCAGAAGGAGAAGCATAATCTGAAGCAGGAGAAACAGAAGAAGCACAATCTGAAGCAGAAGCAGAAGAAACAGAAATAGTAGAATAAGCAGAAGCAGAAGCAGCAGGAGAAGCAGAAGAAGAAGACGGAGAAGGCGACGGAGAAGGATTAGGAGTAGGAGAAGCAAAAGGATAAGCAGAAGCAGAAAGAGACGCAGAAGGAAAAGCAGCAGGAGAAGTAGGAGAAGCAGAAGCAGGAGAAGCAGGAGAAGCAGAAGAAACAGAAGATGCAGAAGCAGAATGAAAAGCAGAGGGAGAAGCAGAAAGAGAAGCAGGTAAAGCAGAAGAAGAAGAAGCAGAAGGAGAATCAGAAGGAGAAGCAGAAGAAGGAGAAGGAGAAGCAGAAGAAGATGCAGAAGGAGAAGCAGGAGAAGCAGAAGAAGCAGAAGCAGAAGGAGAAGCAGGAAAAGCAGAAGAAGCCGAAGCAAAAGGAGAAGCAAAAGAAGGAGAAGGAGAAGCAGAGGCAGAAGACGAAGCATAAGCACAAGCACAAGCAGAAGGAGATGCAGAAGGAGAAGCAGGAGAAGCAGAAGAAGCAGAAGCTGAAGGAGAAGGAGAAGTAGGAGAAGGAGAAGGAGGAGAAGCAGAAGCAGAAGGAGAAGCAGAAGCGGAATGAGAAGCAGAAAGAGAAGCAGGAGAAGCACAAGAAGCAGAAGCAGGAGAAGCCGAAAGAGAAGAAGCAGAAGAAGCACTAACAGAAGCAGAAGTAGAAGCAGAAGCAGAAGGAGAAGCAGCAGAACAAGTAGAACCAGAAATTCAGGCAGGAGAAACAGAAGAAGCAGAAGAAGAAAGAGAAGCAAAAAGAGAAGCAGAAGGAGAAGTAGAAGAAGCAACAGAAGGAGAAGCAACAGAACAAGCAGAAAAACAAGCAGGAGAAGCAGAAGCAGAAAGAGAAGTAGAAGCAGAAAAAGCAGAAAAAGCAGAAGCAGAAGAAGAACCAGTAGAAGCATAAGAAGCAGAAGGAGAAGCAGAAGCAAAAGAACAAGTAGAAACATAAGAAGCAGAAGCAGAAGCAGAGGGAGAAAGAGAAGAAGGAGAAGGAGCAGCAGAAGGTGAAGCAGAAGGAGATGGAGAAGCAGAAAGAGAAGCAGAAACAGACGGAGAAGAAGAAGGATTAGTTGGAGAATCAGAAGAAGCAGAAGCAGAAAGAGAAGGAGAAGAAGGAGAAGGAGAAGCAGAAGCATAGGAAAGGAAGGAGAAGCAAAGCGGGAGAAGCAGAAGAAGAAGAAGAAACAGAAGAAGGAGAAGGAGCAGAAGGAGAAGCAGAAGCAGAAGGAGAAGCAGAAAGAGAAGGAGAAGAATCAGTAGCAGGAGAAGCAGAAGCAGAAGAAAGAGAAGAAGCTGAAGAAGCAGAAGCAGGACCTGAAGCAGAAGAAACAGAACAAGCAGAAGAAGCAGAAGCAGAAGCAGAACGAGAAGCAGAAGAAGAAGAAGAAGGAGAAGCAGAAAGAGAAGGATTAGGAGTAGGAAGAGCAGAAGGAGAATCAGAAGCAGAACGAGAAGCAGAACGAGCAGCAGAAGGAGAAGCAGAAGGAGAAGCAGAAGAAGGAGAAGCAGAAGAAGGAGAAGATGCA
>NW_012291445.1:0-9253 GCF_000151885.1 Dipodomys ordii | reverse complement strand
AGGAGAAGCAGAAGAAGAAACAGAAAAAGCAGAAGAAGCAGAAGAAGAAGGAGAAAGAGAAGGATTAGGAGTAGGAGAAACAGAAGGATAAGCAGAAGCAGAAAGAGAAGGAGAATGAGAAGGAGAAGCAGGAGAAGCAGAAGAAGCAGAAGCAGGAGAAGCAGAAGCAGAATGAAAAGCAGAAGAAGGAGAAACTGAAACAGAAGAAGATGCAGAAGGAGAAGCAGAAGCAGAAACAGAAGTAGAAGCAGAAGAAGGAGAAGCAGAAGGAGAAGCATAAAGAGAAACAGAAGGAGAAGCAGGAGAACAGAAGCAGGAGAAGCAGAATCAAAAGAAATAGAAGAAGGATAAAAAGCAGAAGCAGAAAGAGAAGCAGAAACAGAAGGAGAAGCAGAAATAGAAGCAGAAGAAGCTGAAGAAGCCGAAGCAGAACCTGAAGCAGAAGGAGAAGCAGGAGAAGCAGAAGAAGCAGAATCTGGAGAAGAAGGAGAACCAGAAGGAGAAGCAGAAGCAGAAAGAGAAGCAAAAGCAGGAGAAGCAGAAAGAGAAGCAGTAGAAATAGAAGAAGCAGAAGCAGAAGCAGTAACAGAAGAAGCTGAAGATGCAGAAGCAGATAGAGAAGCAGCAGGAATAGCAGAATAACGAGAAGGAGAAACAGAAGGAGAAGAAGAATGAGAAGCAGAAGGAGAAGCAGGAAAAACAGAAGAAGCAGAAACAGACGGAGAAGCAGAAGAAGGAGAAGCAGAAGGAGAAGAAGAAGCAGAAGGAAAAGCACAAGCAGAAGGAGATGCAGAAGGAGTAGCAGGAGAAGCAGAAGAAGCAGAAGCAGAAGGAGAAGAAGCAGATTTAGAAGAAGCAGAAGGAGAAGTAGAAAGAGAAGCCGACGAAGAGAAGCAGAACGAGAAGCAGGAGAAGCAGAAGAAGCAGAGCGTGAGAAGCAGAAGCAAAAGAAACAGAAGAAATAGAAGGAGCAGAAGCAGAAGGAGAAGCAGAAGCAGAAGGAGAAGCAGAGAGAGAAGCAGGAGAAGCAGAAGAAGCAGGAGAAGCAGAAGCAGAAGATACAGGAGAAGCCGAAGAAGCAGAAGCAGATCTGAAGCAGATGGAGAACAGAAGATGCACAATCTGAGCAGAAGCAGAAGAAACAGAAATAGTAGAATAAGCAGAAGCAGAAGCAGCAGGAGAAGCAGAAGAAGAAGATGGAGAAGGCGAAAGAGGAAGATTAGGAGTAGGAGAAGCAAAAGCAGAAGCAGAAGCAGAAAGAGACGCAGAAGGAGAAACAGCAAGAGAAGTAGGAGAAGCAGGAGAAGCAGAAGCAGGAGAAGCAGAAGAAACAGAAGACGCAGAAAAAGAATGAGAAGCAGAAGGAGAAATTGAAGCAAAAGCAGAAGCAGAAGGAGAAACAGAAGCAGAAGGAGAAGCAGAAGAAGGAGAAGGAGAAGGAGAAGCAGAAAGAGAAGCCGAACGAGAAGCAGGAGAAGCAGAAGCAGGAGAAGCAGAAACAGAAGAAGGAGAAGAAACAGAAGGAGAAGCAGAAACAGAAGGAAAAGCAGAAAGAGAAGCAGGAGAAGCAGAAGAAGCAGCAGCAGGAGAAGCAGAAGCAGAAGAAGCAGAAGCAGAACCTGAAGCAGAAGGAGAAGCAGGAGAAGCAGAATCTGGAGAAGCAGAAGGAGAAGCAGAAGCAGAAAGAGAAGCAAAAGCAGAAGGAGAAGCAGAACTAGAAGCAGAAGAAACAGAAGAAGCAGAGGCAGTAGCAGAAGAAGCAGAAGGTGCAGAAGCAGAAGGAGAAGCAGAAGGAAAAGCAGAAGAACGAGAAGGTGAAGGAGAAGGAGAAACAGAAGGAGAAGCAGAAAGAGAAGCAGAAGAAGGAGCAGGAGAAGGAAAAGCAGCAGGAGAAGCAGAAAGAGCAGCAGAAGGAGGAGCAGGAGATGCAGAAACAGGAGAAGCATAAGCAGAACAAACAGGAGAAGGACAAGAAGCAGAAGCAGAAGGAGAAGCAGATAGAGAAGGAGAAGCAGAAAGAGAAGGAGGGGAAGCAGAAGAAGCTGAAGCAGGAGAAGCAGAAGCATAAGAATCCGAAGAAGCAGAAGGAGAACCTGAAGCAGAAGGAGAAGCAGGAGAAGCAGAAGAAGCAGAATCTGGAGAAGCAGAAGGAGAAGCAGAAGGAGAAGCAGAAGCAGAAAGAGAATCAAAAGCAGAAGGAGAAGCAGAAGAAACAGAAGAAGTAGAAGCAGTAGCAGTTGTAGCAGAAGCAGAACGAGAAGCAGAAGGAAAAGCAGAAGAACAAGAAGGAGAAGGGAAACAGAAGGAGAAGCAGTAGGAGAATAAGAAGGAGAAGCAGAAGAAGGAGAAGGAGAAGCAGAAGAAGATGCAGAAGGAGAAGCAGAAGAAGCAGAAGCAGAAGGAGAAGAAGGAAAAGCAGAAGAAGCAGAAGCAAAAGGAGAAGCAAAAGAAGGAGAAGGAGAAGCAGAGGCAGAAGAAGAAGCATAAGGACAAGCACAAGCAGAAGGAGATGCAGAAGGAGAAGCAGGAGAAACAGAAGAAGCAGAAAATGAAGGAGAAGCAGAAGTAGGAGAAGGAGAAGGAGGAGAAGCAGAAGCAGAAGGAGAAGCAGAAGCGGGATGAGAAGCAGAAAGAGAAGCAGGAGAAGCACAAGAAGCAGAAGCAGGAGAAGCCGAAAGAGAAGAAGCAGAAGAAGCAGAATCAGAAGCAGAAGTAGAAGCAGAAGCAGAAGGAGAAGCAGCAGAAGAAGTAGAACCAGAAATTCAGGCAGGAGATACAGAAGAAGCAGAAGCAGAAGCAGAAGGAGAAGCAAAAAGAGAAGCAGTAGGAGAAGTAGAAGAAGCAGCAGAAGGAGAAGCAGCAGAAGAAGCAGAAAAACAAGCAGGAGAAGCAGAAGCAGAAAGAGAAGTAGAAGCAGAAGAAACAGAAGCAGAAGAAGAAGCAGTAGAAGCACAAGAAGCAGAAGCAGGAGAAGCAGAAGCAGAAGATAAAGAAGAAGCATAAGAAGCAGAAGCAGAGGGAGAAACAAAAGAAGGAGAAAGAGCAGAAGAAGGTGAAGCAGAAGGAGATGCAGAAGCAGAAAGAGAAGCAGAACCAGAGGGAGAAGAAGAAGGAGAAGTTGGAGAATAAGAAGAAGCAGAAGCAGAAAGAGAAGGAGAAGAAGGAGAAGGAGAAGCAGAAGGAGAAGGACAAACAGGAGAAGCAGAAGAAGCAGAAGCGGGAGGATCAGAAGAAGAAGAAGAAGAAGAAACAGAAGAAAGAGAAGGAGCAGAAGGAGAAGCAGAAGCAGAAGGAGAAGCAAAAGAGAAGCAGAAGAACCAGTAGCAGGAGAAGCAGAAGAAACAGAAGAAGCCCAAGAAGCAGTAGGAGAACCTGAAGCAGAAGGAGAAGCAGAAGCAGCAGAAGCTGGAAAAGTAGAAGCAGAAGAAACAGAACAAGCAGAAGAAGCAGAAGAACGAGAAGCAGAAGAAGAACAAGGAGAAAGAGAAGGATTAGGAGTAGGAGAAACAGAAGGATAAGCAGAAGCAGAAAGAGAAGGAGAAGGAGAAGGAGAAGCAGAAGAAGCAGAAGAAGCAGAAGCAGGAGAAGCAGAAGCAGAATGAAAAGCAGAAGAAGGAGAAATTGAAACAGAAGAAGATGCAGAAGAAGAAGCAGTAGTAGAAGCAGAAGAAGGAGAAGCAGAAGGAGAAGCATAAAGAGAAACAGAAGGAGAAGCAGGAGAAGCAGAAGCAGGAGAAGCAGAATCAGAAGAAATAGAAGAAGGAGAAGAAGCAGAAGCAGAAAGAGAAGCAGAAACAGAAGGAGAAGCAAAAATAGAAGCAGAAGAAGCCGAAGAAGCAAAAGCAGAACCTAAAGCAGAAGGAGAAGCACGAGAAGCAGAAGAAGCAGAACCTGGAGAAGAAGAGGGAGAACCAGAAGGAGAAGCAGAAGCAGAAAGAGAAGCCAAAGCAGAAGGAGAAGCAGAAGAAACAGAAGAAGCAGAATCAGTAGCAGAAGAAGCTGAAGATGCAGAACCAGAAAGAGAAGGAGAAGGAATAGCACAAGAACGAGAAGGAGAAACAGAAGGAGAAGCAGAAGGAGACGCAGGAAAAGCAGAAGAAACAGAAGTAGACGGAGAAGAAGGAGAAGGAGAAGCCGAAGCAGAAGAAGAAGCAGAAGGAAAAGCACAAGCAGAAGGAGATGCAGAAGGAGAAGCAGGAGATGCAGAAGAAGCAGAAGCAGAAGGAGAAGAAGAAGGAGAAGAATCAGAATCAGAAGAAGCAGAAGCAGAAATAGAAAGAGAAGCCGACGAAGAGAAGCAGAACGAGAAGCAGGAGAATCAGGAGAAGCACAAGCGGGAGAAGCAGAAGAAGAAGAAACAGAAGAAGGAGAAAGAGCAGAAGCAAAAGGAGAAGCAGACAGAGAAGCAGGAAAAGCAGAAGAAGCAGAAGCAGGAGAAGCAGAAGGAGAAGAAACAGGAGAAGGACAAGAAGCAGAAGCAGAAGCAGAAGGAGAAGCAGAAACAGAAGGAGAAGCAGAAAGAGAAAGAGGGGAAGCCGAAGAAGCAGAAGCAGGAGAAGCAGAAGCATAAGAATCCGAAGAAGCAGAAGCAGAACCTGAAGCAGAAGGAGAAGCAGGAGAAGCAGAAGAAGCCGAATCTGGAGAAGCAGAATGAGAAGCTGAATTAGAAGCAGAAGCAGAAGCAGAAAGAGAATCAAAAGAAGAAGGACAAGCAGAAGAAACAGAAGAAGCAGAAGCAGAAGCAGTAGCAGTTGCAGCAGAAGCAGAAGGAGAAGAAGAAGGAAAAGCAGAAGAACGAGAAGGAGAAGGAGACACAGAAGGAGAAGCAGAAGGAGAATCAGAAGGAGAAGCAGAAGAAGCAGAAGGAGAAGCAGAAGGAGAAACAGAAGCAGAAGAAACAGCAGAAAGAGAAGCAGAAGCAGAAGAAGATGCAGAAGGAGAAGCAGGAGAAGCAGAAGAAGCAGAAGCAGAAGGAGAAGTAGAAGAAGGAGAAGGAGAAGGAAGAGCCGCAGAAGCAATAGGAGAAGCAGAAAGAGAAGCAGAAGAAGAATGAGAATCAGAAAGAGAAGCAGTAGAAGCAGAAGAAGCAGGAAAAGCAGAATCAGAAGAAAGAGAAGAAGAAGAAGACGAAGAAGAAGAAGAAGAAGAAGAAGAAGCATAAGGAGAAGCATAAGGAGAAGCATAAGGAGAAGTATAAGGAGAAGCAGTAGAAGCAGAAGCAGGAGAAGCAGAAGCAGAAGAAAAAGAATAAGCAAAAGAAGCAGAAGCAGAAGCAGTGGGAGAAGCAGAAGAAGAAGAATGAGAAGGAGCAGCAGAAGGAAAAAGGGAAGCAGAAAGAGAAGCAGAAACAGAAGGAGAACAAGAAGGAGAAGCAGGAGAATCAGAAGAAATAGAAAGAGAATTAGAAGAAGGAGAAGCAGAAGTAGAATCAGAAGAAACAGAAGAAAAAGAAGAAGAAGAAACAGAAGCAAAAAAACAGAAGAAGGAGAAGAGCAGAAGCAGAAGCAGAAGGAGAAGCAGAAGCAGAAGGAGAAGCAGAAAGAGAAGCAGGAGAAGCAGAAGAAGCAGGAGAAGCAGAAGCAGAAGAAACAGGAGAAGCCGAAGAAGCAGAAGCAGAATCTGAAGCAGAAGGAGAAACAGAAGAAGCACAATCTGAAGCAGAAGCAGAAGAAACAGAAAGAGTAGAATAAGCAGAAGCAGAAGCACCAGGAGAAGCAGAAGAAGAAGAAGGCGAAAGAGAAGGATTAGGAGTAGGAGAAGCAAAAGGATAAGCAGAAGCAGAAAGAGACGCAGAAGGAGAAGCAGCACGAGAAGTATGAGAAGCAGGAGAAGCAGAAGCAGGAGAAGCAGAAGAAATAGAAGACGCAGAAGCAGAATGAGAAGCAGACGGAGAAATTGAAGCAGAAGCAGAAGGAGAAGCAGAAGCAGAAGGAGAAGCAGAAGAAGGAGAAAGAGAAGGAGAAGCAGAACGAGAAGCAGAACGAGAAGCAGGAGAAGCCAAAGCAGTAGAAGCAGAAGCAGGAGAAGCAGAAGCAGAAGAAACAGAAGAAGGAGAAGGAGCTGAAGCAGAAGGAGAAGCAGAAACAGAAGGAAAAGCAGAAGGAGAAGCAGGAGAAGCAGAAGAAGCAACAGCAGGAGAAGCAGAAGCAGAAGAAGTCGAAAAAGCAAAAGCAGAACCTGAAGCAGAAGGAGAAGCAGGAGAAGCAGAAGAAACAGAATCTGGAGAAGCAGAAGGAGAAGCAGAAGCGGAAAGAGAAATATTAGAATAATCAGAAGCAGAAGCAGCAGGAGAAGCAGAAGAAGAAGATGGAGAAGGCGAGAGTGAAGGACTAGGAGTAGGAGAAGCAAAAGGATAAGCAGAAGCAGAAAGAGACGCAGAAGGGAAAGCAGCACGAGAAGTAGGAGAAGCAGGAGAAGCAGAAGCAGGAGAAGCAGAAGAAACAGAAGACGCAGAAGCAGAATGAGAAGCAGAAGGAGAAATTGAAGCAGAAGCAGAAGCAGAAGGAGAAGCATAAGAAGGAGAAGGAGAAGCAGAAAGAAAAGCAGAAAGAGAAGCGGAACGAGAAGCAGGAGAAGCAGAAGAAGGAGAAGCAGAAGCAGAAGAAACAGAAGAAGGAGAAGAAGCAGAAGGAGAAGCAAAAACAGAAGGAGAAGCAGAAAGAGAAGGTGCGGAAGCAGAAGAAGCAGAAGAAGGAGAAGCAGAAGCATAAGAATACGAAAAAGCAGAAGCAGAACCTGAAGCAGAAGGAGAAGCAGGAGAAGCAGAAGAAGCAGAATTTGCAGAAGCAGAAGGAGAAGCAGAAGCAGAAAGAGAACCAAAATCAGAAGGAGAAGAAGAAGAAACAGAAGCAGTAGCAGAAGAAGCTGAAGATGTAGAAGCAGAAAAAGAAGCACAAGAAATAGCAGAAGAAGGAGAAGGAGAAGGAGAAACAGAAGGAGAAGCAGAAGCAGAAGCAGAAAAAGAATCAGGAAAAGCAGAAGCATAAACAGACAGAGAAGCAGAAGAAAGAGAACGAGAAGCAGAAGAAGAAGCACAAGGAAAAGCACAAGCAGAAGGAGATGCAGAAGGAGAAGCAGGAGAAGCAGAAGAAGCAGAAGCAGAAGGAGAAGAACTAAAGAGAAGAAGCAGAAGCGGGAGAAGCAGAAGTAGAAAGAGAAGCCGACGAAGAGAAGCAGAACGAGAAGCAGGAGAAGCAGAAGAAGCAGAAGAGGGAGACACAGAAGAAGTAGAAACAGGAGAAGGAGAAGGAGCAGAAGCAGAAGGAGAAGCAGAAGCAGAAGGGGAAGCAGAAAGAGAAGCAGGAAAAGCAGAAAAGCAGACGCAGGAGAAGCAGAAGCAGAAGAATACGAAGAAGCAGAAGCAGAACCTGAAGCAGAAGGAGAAGCAGGAGAAGCAGAAGAAGCAGAATCTGGAGAAGAAGAATGACAAGCTGAAGGAGAAGCTGAAGCAGAAAGAGAATCAAAAGCAGAAGGAGAAGCAGAAGAAACAGAAGAAGCAGAAGCAGTAGCAGTTACAGCAGAAGCAGAAGGAGAAGCAGAAGGAAAAGCAGGAGAACGAGAAGGAGAAGGAGAAACAGAGGCAGAAGCAGAAGGAGAAGCAGAAGCAGAAGAAAGAGCATAAGGACAAGCACAAGCAGAAGGAGATGCAGAAGGAGAAGCAGGAGAAGCAGAAGAAGCAGAAGATGAAGGAGAAGCAGAAGTAGGAGAAGGAGAAGGAGGAGAAGCAGAAGCAGAAGGAGAAGCAGAAGCGGAATGAGAAGCAGAAAGAGAAGCAGGAGAAGCACAAGATGCAGAAGCAAGAGAAGCCGAAAGAGCAGAAGAAGCAGAAACAGAAGCAGAAGTAGATGCAGAAGCAGAAGGAGAAGCAGCAGAAGAAGTAGAACCAGAAATTCAGGCAGGAGAAACAGAAGAAGCAGAAGCAGAAAGAGAAGCAAAAAGAGAAGGAGAAGGAGAAGTAGAAGAAGCAGCAGAAGGAGAAGCAGCAGAAGAAGCAGAAAAACAAGCAGGAGAAGCAGAAGCAGAAAGAGAAGTACAAGCAGAAGAAGCAGAAGAAGCAGAAGAAGAAGCAGTAGTATCATAAGAAGCAGAAGCAGGAGAAGCAGAAGCAGAAGAACAAGAAGCATAAGAAGCAGAAGCAGAGGGAGAAACAGAAGAAGGAGAAGGAGCAGCAGAAGGTGAAGCAGAAGGAGATGGAGAAGCAGAAAGAGTAGCAGAAACAGAAGGAGAAGAATAAGGATTAGTTGGAGAATCAGAAGAAGCAGAAGCAGAAAGAGAAGCAGAAGAAGGAGAAGGAGAAGCAGAAGCAGAGGAAAGAAAGGAGAAGCAGAAAAAGCAGAAGCGGGAGAAGCAGAAGAAGAAGAAGAAACAGAAGAAGGAGAAGGAGCAGAAGGAGAAGCAGAAGGAGAAGCTGAAGGAGAAGCAGAAGAAGCAGCAGCAGGAGAAGCAGAAGCAGAAGAAACAGAAGAAGCTGAAGAAGCAGAAGCAGGACCTGAAGAAGAAGATACAGAACAAGCAGAAGAAGCAGTAGCAGAAGCAGAACGAGAAGCAGAAGAAGAAGAAGAAGGATTAGGAGAAAGAGAAGGATTACGAGTAGGAAGAGCAGAAGGAGAATCAGAAGCAGAACGAGAAGCAGAAGGAGCAGCAGAGGGAGAAGCAGAAGGAGAAGCAGAAGAAGGAGAAGCAGAAGCAGAAGAAGCAGCAGAAGGAGAAGCAGCAGCAGAAGAAGATGCAGAAGGAGAAGCAGGAGAAGCAGAAGAAGCAAAAGCAGAAGGAGAAGCAGAAGTAGGAGAAGGATAAGGAGAAGGAAGGGCAGCAGAAGCAATAGGAGAAGCAGAAGGAGAAGCAGAAGCAGAATGAGCAGCAGAAAGAGAAGCAGAAGAAGCAGGAAAAGCAGAAGCAGAAGAAGGAGAAGAAGAAGAAGAAGAAGAAGAAGAAGAAGAAGAAGAAGAAGAAGAAGAAGAAGAAGAAGAAGAAGAAGAAGAAGAAGAAGAAGAAGAAGAAGAAGAAGACGAAGAAGAAGACGAAGGAGAAGACGAAGAAGAAGAAAAAGAAGAAGAAGAAGAAGCATAAGGAGAAACATAAGGAGAAGCAGTAGAAGCAGAAGAAGCAGAAGCAGGAGAAGCAGAAGCAGAAGAAAAAGAATAAGCAGAAGAAGCTGAAGCCGAAGCAGGGGGAGAATCAGAAGAAGGATAAGGAGAAGGAGCAGCAGAAGGAGAAGCAGAAGCAGAATGAGAAGCAGAAACAGAAGGAGAAC
>NW_012291444.1:0-9253 GCF_000151885.1 Dipodomys ordii | reverse complement strand
AGAAGCTGATGGAGAATTTTCAGGAGAAGGACTAGAAGCAGATAGAGATTTTTGTAGAAGCAAAATAGGCAGGAAAAGCTGAAGCAGAAGAAAGAGAAGAAGAAGATGACGATGAAGATGAAGAAAAAGAAGCAGCAGCATAAGGAGAAGCTTAAGGAGAAGCATAAGGAGAAGTATAAGGAGAAGCAGTAGAAGCAGAAGAAGCAGAAGCAGGAGAAGCTGAAGCAGAAGAAAAAGAATAAGCAAAAGAAGCAGAAGCAGTGAGAGAAGCAGAAGAAGGAGAAGGAGAAGGAGCAGCAGAAGGAGAAGCATATGCTGATAGAGAAGCAGAAACAGAAGGAGAACAAGGAGAAGCAGGAGAATCAGAAGAAGCAGAAAGAGAAGGAGAAGAAGGAGAAGCAGAAGTAGAATCCGAAGAAACAGAAGAAGAGAGAAGCAGAAGAAACAGAAGCAAAAGAAACAGAAGAAGGGGAAGAGCAGAAGCAGAAGCAGAAGGAGAAGCAGAAGCATAAGGAGAAGCAGAAAGAGAAGCAGGAGAACCAGAAGAAGAAGCAGAAGCAGAAGCAGAAGAAACAGGAGAAGCCGAAGAAGCAGAAGCAGAATCTGAAGCAGAAGGAGAAACAGAAGAAGCACAATCTGAAGCAGAAGCAGAAGAAACAGAAATAGTAGAATAAGCAGAAGCAGAAGCACCAGGACAAGCAGAAGAACAAGAAGGAGAAGGCGAAAGAGAAGGATTAGGAGTAGGAGAAGCAAAAGGATAAGCAGAAGCAGAAAGAGACGCAGAAGGAGAAGCAGCACGACAAGTAGGAGAAGCAGGAGAAGCAGAAGCAAGAGAAGCAGAAGAAACAGAAGACGCAGAAGCAGAATGAGAAGCAGAAGGAGAAATTGAAGCAGAAGGAGAAGGAGAAGCAGAAGGAGAAGCTGAAGAAGGAGAAGGAGAAGCAGAAAGAGAAGCACAACGAGAAGCAGGAGAAGCAGAAGCAGGAGAAGCAGAAGCAGAAAAAACATAAGAAGGAGAAGAAGCAGAAGCAGAAGGAGAAGCAGAAACAGAAGGAAAAGCAGAAATAGAAGCAGGAGCAGCAGAAGAAGCAGCAGCAGGAGAAGCAGAAGCAGGAGGAGCCGAAGAAGCAGAAGCAGAACCTGAAGCATAAGGAGATACAGGAGAAGCAGAAGAAGCAGAATCTGGAGAAGCAGAAGGAGAAGCAGAAGCAGAAAGAGAAGCAAAGGCAGAAGGAGAAGCATAAGGAGAAGCAGAAGAAACAGAAGAAGTAGAGGCAGTAGCAGAAGATATAGAAGCAGAAGGAGAAGCAGAAGGAAAAGCAGAAGAACGAGAAGGAGAAGGAGAAGGAGAAACAGAATGAGAAGCAGAAAGAGAAGCAGAAGAAGGAGCAGGATCAGGAAAAGCAGCAGGAGAAGCAGAAAGAGAAGCAGAAGGAGAAGCAGGAGATGCAGAAACAGGAGAAGCAGAAGAAACAGGAGAAGGACAAGAAGCAGAAGCAGAAGGAGAAGCAGAAACAGAAGGAGAAGCAGAAAGAGAAGGAGGGAAAGCAGAAGAAGCAGAAGCAGGAGAAGCAGAAGCATAAGAATGCGAAGACGCAGAAGCAGAACCTGAAGCAGAAGGAGAAGCAGGAGAAGCAGAAGAAGCAGAATCTGGAGAAGCAGAAATGTGAAGCAGAAGAGAAGCAGAAGCAGAAAGAGAATCAAAAGCAGAACGAGAAGCAGAAGAAACAGAAGAAGTAGAAGCAGTAGCAGTGTAGCAGAAGCAGAACGAGAAGCAGAAGGAAAAGCATAAGAACAAGAAGTAGAAGGAGAAACAGAAGGAGAAGCAGAAGGAGAAGCAGAAAGAGAAGCAGGAAAAGCAGAAGAAGAAGCAGAAGAAGAATAAGAAGGAGAAGCAGAAGAAGGAGAAGGAGAAGCAGAAGCAGAAAAATATGCAGAAGGAAAACAGAAGAAGCAGAAGCAGAAGGAGAAGCAGGAAAAGCAGAAGAAGCAGAAGCAAAAGGAGAAGCAAAAGAAGGAGAAGGAGAAACAGAGGCAGAAGAAGAAGCATAAGGCCAAGCACAAGCAGAAGGAGATGCAGAAGGAGAAGCAGAAGAAGCAGAAGATGAAGGAGAAGCAGAAGTAGGAGAAGGAGAAGGAGGAGAAGCAGAAGGAGAAGCAGAAGCGGAATGAGAAGCAGAAAGAGAAGCAGGAGAAGCACAAGAAGCAGAAGCAGGAGAAGCCGAAAGAGAAGAAGCAGAAGAAGCAGAATCAGAATCAGAAGTAGAAGCAGAAGGAGAAGCAGCAGAAGAAGTAGAATTAGAAATTCAGGCAGGAGAAACAGAAGAAGCAGAAGCAGAAGCAGAAGGCGAAGCAAAAAGAGAAGGAGAAGGAGAAGGAGAAGAAGCAGCAGAAGGAGAAGCAGCAGAAGAAGCAGAAAAACAAGCAGGAGAAGCAGAAGCACAAAGAGAAGTAGAAGCAGAAGGAGCAGAAGCAGAAGAAGAAGCAGTAGAAGCATAAGAAGCAGAAGCAGGAGAAGCAGAAACAGAAGAAATAAAGAAGCATAAGATGCAGAAGCAGATGGAGAAACAGAAGTAGGAGAAAAGCAGCAGAAGGTGAAGCAGAAGGAGATGCAGAAGCAGAAAGAGAAGCAGAAACAGAAGGAGAAGAAGAAGGAGAAGTTGGAGAATCAGAAGAAGCAGAAGCAGAAGGAGAAGGAGAAGAAGGAGAAGCAGAAGGAGAAGGACAAGCAGGAGAAGCAGAAGAAGCAGAAGCAGGAGAAGCAGAAGAAGAAGAAACAGAAGAAGAAGAAACAGAAGAAAGAGAAGGAGCAGAAGAAGCAGAAGCAGAAGGAGAAGCAGAAAGAGAAGCAGAAGAAGCAGAATCTGGAGAAGCAGAAGGAGAAGCAGAAGCAGAAAGAGAATCAAAAGCAGAAGGAGAAGCAGAAGAAACAGAAGAAGTAGAAGCAGTAGCAGGTGTAGCAGAAGCAGAAGGAAAAGCAGAAAAACAGGAAGAAGAAGGAGAAACAGAAGGAGAAGTAGAAGGAGAAGCAGAAAGAGAAGCAGGTAAAGCAGAAGAAAAGCAGCAGAAGGAGAATCAGAAGGAGAAGCAGAAGAAGGAGAAGGAGAAACAGAAGCAGAAGAAGATGCAGAAGGAGAAGCAGGAGAAGCAGAAGAAGCAGAATCTGGAGAAGCAGAATGAGAAGCAGAAGTAGAAAGAGAAGCAAAAGCAGAAGGAGAAGCAGAAGAAACAGAAGAAGCAGAGGCAGTAGCAGAAGAAGCAGAAGATTCAGAAGCAGAAGGAGAAGCAGAAGGAAAAGCAGAAGAACTAGAAGGAGAAGGAGAAGGAGAAACAGGAGTAGAAGCAGAAAGAGAAGCAGAAGAAGGAGCAGTAGAAGGAAAAGCAACAGGAGAAACAGAAAGAGCAGCAGAAGGAGAAGCAGGAAATGCAGAAACAGGAGAAGAACAAGCAGAAGAAACAGGAGAAGGACAAGAAGCAGATGCAGAAGGAGAAGCAGAAAGAGAAGGAGGGGAAGCAGAAGAAGCAGAAGCAGGAGAAGCAGAAACATAAGAATCCGAAGAAGCAGAAGGAGAACCTCAGGGAGAAGGAGAAGCAGGAGAAGCAGAAGAAGCAGAATCTGGACAAGCAGAATGAGAATCAGAAGGAGAAGCAGAAGCAGAAAGAGAATCAAAAGCAGAAGGAGAAGCAGAAGAAACAGAAGAAGTAGAAGCAGTAGCAGTTGTAGCAGAAGCAGAACGAGAAGCAGAAGGAAAAGCAGAAGAACAAGAAGGAGAAGGAGAAACAGAAGGAGAAGCAGAAAGAGAAGCAGGAAAAGCAGCAGAAGAAGAAGAAGCAGAAGAAGAATAAGAAGGAGAAGCAGAAGAAGGAGAAGGAGAATCAGAAGCAGAAAAATATGCAGAAGGAAAACAGAAGAAGCAGAAGCAGAAGGAGAAGCAGGAAAAGCAGAAGAAACAGAAGCAAAAGGAGAAGCAAAAGAAGGAGAAGGAGAAGCAGAGGCAGAAGAAGAAGCATAAGGCCAAGCACAAGCAAAAGGAGATGCAGAAGGAGAAGCAGAAGAAGCAGAAGATGAAGGAGAAGCAGAAGTAGGAGAAGGAGAAGGAGGAGAAGCAGAAGCAGAAGGAGAAGCAGAAGCGGAATGAGAAGCAGAAAGAGAAGCAGGAGAAGCACAAGAAGCAGAAGCAGGAGAAGCCGAAAGAGAAGAAGCAGAAGAAGCAGAATCAGAATCAGAAGTAGAAGCAGAAGGAGAAGCAGCAGAAGAAGTAGAATTAGAAATTCAGGCAGGAGAAACAGAAGAAGCAGAAGCAGAAGCAGAAGGCGAAGCAAAAAGCGAAGGAGAAGGAGAAGGAGAAGAAGCAGCAGAAGGAGAAGCAGCAGAAGAAGCAGAAAAACAAGCAGGAGAAGCAGAAGCACAAAGAGAAGTAGAAGCAGAAGAAGCAGAAGCAGAAGAAGAAGCAGTAGAAGCATAAGAAGCAGAAGCAGGAGAAGCAGAAACAGAAGAAATAAAGAAGCATAAGATGCAGAAGCAGATGGAGAAACAGAAGTAGGAGAAAGAGCAGCAGAAGGTGAAGCAGAAGGAGATGCAGAAGCAGAAAGAGAAGCAGAAACAGAAGGAGAAGAAGAAGAAGTTGGAGAATCAGAAGAAGCAGAAGCAGAAAGAGAAGGAGAAGAAGGAGAAGCAGAAGGAGAAGGACAAGCAGGAGAAGCAGAAGAAGCAGAAGCAGGAGAAGCAGAAGAAGAAGAAACTGAAGAAAGAGAAGGAGCAGAAGGAGAAGCAGAAGCAGAAGGAGAAGCAAAAAGAGAAGCAGATGAAGCAGAAGAAGCAGTAGCAGGAGAAGCAGAAGCAGAAGAAACAGAAGAAGTCCAAGAAGCAGAAGGAGAACTGAAGCAGAAGGACAAGCAGAAGCAGGAGAAGCTGGAAAAGCAGATGCAGAAGAAACAGAACAAGGAGAAGAAGCAGAAGCAGAACGAGAAGCAGAAGAAGAAGAAGGAGAAAGAGAAGGATTAGGAGTAGAAGGAGCAGAAGGAGAATCAGAAGCAGAACGAGAAGCAGAAGGAGCAGCAGATGGAGAAGCAGAAAGAGAAGCAGAAGGAGAAGCAGAAGGAGAAACAGAAGAAGCAGAAGTAGGAGAAGCATAAGCAGAATGAGAATGAGAAGCAAAAGAAGGAGAAATTGAAGGAGAAGGAGAATGAGACGGAGAAGCAGAAGGAGAAGTAGGAGAAGCAGGAGAAGAAGCAGGAGAAGCAGAAGCAGAAGAAAGAGAAGAAGGAGAAGAGCAGAAGCAGAAGCAGACGGAGAAGCAGAAGCAAAAGGAGAAGCAGAAGAAGCTGAAGCAGAAGAAGAAGAAACAGAAAAAGCAGAAGAAGCAGAAGAAGAAGCAGCAGGAGAAGCAGAAGAAGAAGAAGGAGAAGGAGAAAGAGAAGGATTAGGAGTAGGAGAAACAGAAGGATAAGCAGAAGCAGAAAGAGAAGGAGAATGAGAAAGAGAAGCAGAGAAGTAGAAGAAGCAGGAGAAGTAGAAGAAGCAGAAACAGGAGAAGCAGAAGCAGAATGAAAAGTAGAAGAAGGAGAAATTGAAACAGAAGAAGATGCAGAAGGAGAAGCAGGAGCAGTAGTAGAAGCAGAAGAAGGAGAAGCAGAAGGAGAAGCATAAAGAGAAACAGAAGGAGAAGCAGGAGAAGCAGAAGCAGGAGAAGCAGAATCAGAAGAAATAGAAGAAGGAGAAGAAGCAGAAGCAGAAAGAGAAGCAGAAACAGAAGGAGAAGCAGAAAAAGAAGCAGAAGAAGCCGAAGAAGCAAAAGCAGAACCTAAAGCAGAAGGAGAAGCAGGAGAAGCAGAAGAAGCAGAATCTGGAGAAGAAGAAGGAGAACCAGAAGGAGAAGCAGAAGCAGAAAGACAAGCAAAAGCAGAAGGAGTAGCAGAAGGAGAAGCAGAAGAAACAGAAGAAGCAGAATCAGTAGCAGAAGAAGCTGAAGATGCAGAAGCAGAAAGAGAAGCAGAAGGAATAGCAGAAGAACGAGAAGGAGAAATAGAAGGAAAAGCAGAAGGAGAAGCAGGAAAAGCAGAACAAACAGAAGCAGACGGAGAAGCAGAAGAAGGAGAAGGAGAAGCCGGAGCAGAAGAAGAAGCAGAAGGAAAAGCACAAGCAGAAGGAGATGCAGAAGGAGAAGCAGGAAATGCAGAAGACGCAGAAGGAGAAGAAGAAGGAGGAGAATCAGAGTGAGAAGAAGCAGAAGCAGAAATAGAAAGAGAAGCCGACGAAGAGAAGCAGAACGAGAAGCAGGAGAAGCAGAAAAGCACAAGCGGGAGAAGCAGAAGAAGAAGAAACAGAAGAAGGAGAAGGAGCAGAAGCAGAAGGAGAAGTAGAAGGAGAAGCAGAAAGAGAAGCAGGAAAAGCAGAAGAAGCAGAAGCAGGAGAAGCAGAAGGAGAAGAAACAGGAGAAGGACAAGAAGCAGAAAGAGAAGCAGTAGAAGCAGAAGAAGCAGGAAAAGCAGAAGCAGAAGAAAGAGAAGAAGAAGAAGACGAAGAAGAAGAAGAAAAAGAAGCAGCATAAGGAGTAGCATAAGGAGAAGCATAAGGAGAAGTATAAGGAGAAGCAGAAGAAGCAGAAGCAGGAGAAGCTGAAGCAGAAGAAAAAGAATAAGCAAAAGAAGCAGAAGCAGAAGCAGTGAGAGAAGCAGAAGAAGGAGAAGGAGAAGGAGCAGCAGAAGGAGAAGCAGAAGCAGAAAGAGAAGCAGAAACAGAAGGAGAACAAGAAGGAGAAGCAGGAGAATCAGAAGAAGCAGAAAGAGAAGGAGAAGAAGGAGAAGCAGAAGTAGAATCAGAAGAAACAGAAGAAGAAGAAGCAGAAGAAACAGAAGCAAAAAAACAGAAGAAGGGGAAGAGCAGAAGCAGAAGCAGAAGGAGAAGCAGAAGCAGAAGGAGAAGCAGAAAGAGAAGCAGGAGAACCAGAAGAAGCAGGAGAAGCAGAAGCAGAAGAAACAGGAGAAGCCGAAGAAGCAGAAGCAGAATCTGAAGCAGAAGGAGAAACAGAAGAAGCACAATCTGAAGCAGAAGCAGAAGAAACAGAAATAGTAGAATAAGCAGAAGCAGAAGCACCAGGACAAGCAGAAGAACAAGAAGGAGAAGGCGAAAGAGAAGGATTAGGAGTAGGAGAAGCAAAAGGATAAGCAGAAGCAGAAAGAGACGCAGAAGGAGAAGCAGCACGAGAAGTAGGAGAAGCAGGAAAAGCAGAAGCAAGAGAAGCAGAAGAAACAGAAGACGCAGAAGCAGAATGAGAAGCAGAAGGAGAAATTGAAGCAGAAGGAGAAGGAGAAGCAGAAGCAGAAGCTGAAGAAGGAGAAGGAGACCAGAAAGAGAAGCAGAAAGAGAAGCACAACGAGAAGCAGGAGAAGCAGAAGCAGGAGAAGCAGAAGCAGAAGAAACATAAGAAGGAGAAGAAGCAGAAGCAGAAGCAGAAACAGAAGGAAAAGCAGAAATAGAAGCAGGAGCAGCAGAAGAAGCAGCAGCAGGAGAAGCAGAAGCAGAAGAAGCCGAAGAAGCAGAAGCAGAACTTGAAGCATAAGGAGATACAGGAGAAGCAGAAGAAGCAGAATCTGGAGAAGCAGAAGGAGAAGCAGAAGCAGAAAGAGAAGCAAAAGCAGAAGGAGAAGCAGAAGAAACAGAAGAAGCAGAGGCAGTAGCAGAAGAAGCAGAAGATGCAGAAGCAGAAGGAGAAGCAGAAGCAGTAGTAGAAGCAGAAGAAGGAGAAGCATAAAGAGAAACAGAAGGAGAAGCAGGAGAAGCAGAAGCAGGAGAAGCAGAATCAGAAGAAATAGAAGAAGGAGAAGAAGCAGAAGCAGAAAGAGAAGCAGAAACAGAAGGAGAAGCAGAAAAAGAAGCAGAAGAAGCCGAAGAAGCAAAAGCAGAACCTAAAGCAGAAGGAGAAGCAGGAGAAGCAGAAGAAGCAGAATCTGGAGAAGAAGAAGGAGAACCAGAAGGAGAAGCAGAAGCAGAAAGAGAAGCAAAAGCAGAAGGAGAAGCAGAAGAAACAGAAGAAGCAGAATCAGTAGCAGAAGAAGCTGAAGATGCAGAAGCAGAAAGAGAAGCAGAAGGAATAGCAGAAGAACGAGAAGGAGAAATAGAAGGAGAAGCAGAAGGAGAAGCAGGAAAAGCAGAAGAAACAGAAGCAGACGGAGAAGCAGAAGAAGGAGAAGGAGAAGCCGGAGCAGAAGAAGAAGCAGAAGGAAAAGCACAAGCCGAAGGAGATGCAGAAGGAGAAGCAGGAAATGCAGAAGACGCAGACGCAGAAGGAGAAGAAGAAGGAGAAGAATCAGAATCAGAAGAAGCAGAAGCAGAAATAGAAAGAGAAGCCGATGAAGAGAAGCAGAACGAGAAGCAGGAGAAGCAGAAGAAGCACAAGTGGGAGAAGCAGAAGAAGAAGAAACAGAAGAAGGAGAAGGAGCAGAACCAGAAGGAGAAGCAGAAGGAGAAGCAGAAAGAGAAGCAGGAAAAGCAGAAGAAGCAGAAGCAGGAGAAGCAGAAGGAGAAGAAACAGGAGAAGGACAAGAAGCAGAAAGAGAAGCAGTAGAAGCAGAAGAGGCAGGAAAAGCAGAAGCAGAAGAAAGAGAAGAAGAAGAAGACGAAGAAGAAGAAGAAAAAGAAGCAGCAGCATAAGGAGAAGCATAAGGAGAAGCATAAGGAGAAGTATAAGGAAAAGCAGTAGAAGCAGAAGAAGCAGAAGCAGGAGAAGCTGAAGCAGAAGAAAAAGAATAAGCAAAAGAAGCAGAAGCAGAAGCAGTGAGAGAAGCAGAAGAAGGAGAAGGAGAAGGAGCAGCAGAAGGAGAAGCAGAAGCAGAAAGAGAAGCAGAAACAGAAGGAGAACAAGAAGCAGAAGCAGGAGAATCAGAGGCAAAAGCAGAAGGAGAAGCATAAGGAGAAGCAGAAGAAACAGAAGAAGCAGAGGCAGTAGCAGAAGATGTAGAAGCAGAAGGAGAAGCAGAAGGAAAAGCAGAAGAACGAGAAGGAGAAGGAGAAGGAGAAACAGAAGGAGAAGCAGAAAGAGAAGCAGAAGAAGGAGCAGGAGAAGGAAAAGCAGCAGGAGAAGCAGAAAGAGAAGCAGAAAGAAAAGCAGAAGTAGAAGCAGGAGATGCAGAAACAGGAGAAGAACAAGCGGAAGAAACTGGAGAAGGACAAGAAGCAGAAGCAGAAGGAGAAGCAGAAAGAGGAGGAGGGGAAGCAGAAGAAGCAGAAGCAGGAGAAACAGAAGCATAAGAA
>NW_012291443.1:0-2017 GCF_000151885.1 Dipodomys ordii | reverse complement strand
AGCAGTAGAAGCAGAAGCAGGAGGAGCAGAAGAAGAAGAAGAAGAAGAAGAAGAAGAAGAAGAAGAAGAAGAAGAAGAAGAAGAAGAAGAAGAAGAAGAAGAAGAAGAAGAAGAAGAAGAAGAAGAAGAAGAAGAAGAAGAAGAAGAAGAAGAAGAAGAAGAAACAGAAGAAAGAGAAGGAGCAGAAGGAGAAGCAGAAGCAGAAGGAGAAGCAGAAAGAGAAGCAGAAGAAGCAGTAGCAGGAGAAACAGAAGCAGAAGAAACAGAAGAGGCCCAAGAAGCAGAAGGAGAACCTGAAGCAGAAGAAGCAGAAGCAGCAGAAGGTGGAAAAGCAGAAGCAGAAGAAACAGAACAAGCAGAAGAAGCAGAACGAAAAGCAGAAGAAGAAGAAGGAGAAAGAGAAGGAGTAGGAGTAGGAGGAGCAGAAGGAGAATCAGAAGCAGAAAGAGAAGCAGAAGGAGAAGCAGAAGGAGAAACAGAAGAAGCAGAAGCAGGAGAAGCAGAAGCAGAATGAGAAGCACAAGAAGGAGAAATTGAAAGAGAAGGAGAACGAGACGGAGAAGCAGAAGAAGAAGTAGGAGAAGCAGAAGAAGAAGAAGCAGGAGAAGCAGAAGCAGAAGAAACAAAAGAAGGAGAAGAGCAGAAGCAGAAACAGACGGAGAATCAGAAGCAAAAGGAGAAACAGAAGAAGCAGAAGAAGAAGAAACAGAAGCAAAAGAAACAGAAGAAGAAGAGCAGAAGCAGAAGGAGAAGCAGAAGCAGAAGGAGAAGCAGAAAGAGAAGCAGGTGAAGCAGAAGAAGTAGCAGCAGGAGATGCAGAAGAAACAGGAGAAGCCGAAGAAGCAGAAGCAGAATCTGAAGCAGAAGGAGAAACAGAAGAAGCACAATCTAAAGCATAAGCAGAAGAAACAGAAATAGTAGAATAAGCAGAAGCAGAAGCAGCAGGAAAAGCAGAAGAAGAAGATGGGGAAGGCGAAAGAGGAATATTAGGAGTAAGAGAAGCAAAAGGATAAGCAGAAGCAGAAAGAGACGCAGAAGGAGAAACAGCAAGAGAAGTAGGAGAAGCAGGAGAAGCAGAAGCAGGAGAAGCAGAATAAACAGAAGACGCAGAAGCAGAATGAGAAGCAGAAGGAGAAATTGAAGCAGAAGCAGAAGCAGAAGGAGAAGCAGAAGCAGAAGAAGAAGCAGAAGAAGGAGAAGGACAAGAAGAAGGAGAAAGAGAAGAAGAAAGAGAAGCAGAAAGAGAAGCAGGAGAAGCAGAACCTGGAGAAGCCGAAGCAGAAGAAACAGAAGAAGGGGAAGAAGCAGAAACAGAAGGAGAAGCAGAAACTGAAGGAAAAGCAGAAAGAGAAGCAGGAGAAGCAGAAGAAGCAGCAGCAGGAGAAGCAGAAGCAGAAGAAGCCGAAAAAGCAAAAGCAGAACCTGAAGCAGAAGGAGAAGCAGGAGAAGCAGAATCTGGAGAAGCAGAAGGAGAAGCAGAAGCAGAAAGAGAAGCAAAAGCAGAAGGAGAAGCAGAAGAAACAGAAGAAGCAGAGGCAGTATCAGAAGAAGCAGAAGATTCAGAAGCAGAAGGAGAAGCAGAAGGAAAAGCAGAAGAACTAGAAGGAGAAGGAGAAGGAGAAACAGGAGTAGAAGCAGAAAGAGAAGCAGAAGAAGGAGCAGTAGAAGGAAAAGCGGCAGGAGAAACAGAAAGAGCAGCAGAAGGAGAAGCAGGAAATGCAGAAACAGGAGAAGAACAAGCAGAAGAAACAGGAGAAGGAAAAGAAGCAGAAGCAGAAGGAGAAGCAGATACAGAAGGAGAAGCAGAAAGAGAACGAGGGGAAGCAGAAGAAGCAGATGCAGGAGAAGCAGATGCATAAGAATCCGAAGAAGCAGAAGCAGAACCTGAAGCAGAAGGAGAAGCAGGAGAAGCAGAGATCAGACTCTGGAGAAGCAGACGAGAAGCAGAAGCAGAAAGACATCAAAAGCAGATGAGAAGCAGAGAAACAGAGAGTAGAAGCAGTAGCAGTTTAGCAGA
>NW_012291442.1:0-7239 GCF_000151885.1 Dipodomys ordii | reverse complement strand
GAGAAGCAGGAGAAGCAGAAGAAGCAGGAAAACAGATTCTAAGAAAGAGAAGAAGATGAAGAAGAAGAAGAAGATGATGAAGAAGAAGAAGAAGAATAAGAAGATTAAGAAGAAGAAGAAGAAGAAGAAAAGCATAAGGAGAAGCATAAGGAGAAGCATAAGGAGAAGCATAAGGAGAAGCAGTAGAAGCAGAAGAAGCAGAACCAGGTGAAGCAGAAGAGGAGAAAAAGAATAAGCAAAAGAAGCAGAAACAGAAGCAGTGGGAGAGGCAGAAAAAGGAGAAGGAGAAGGAGCAGTAGAAGGAGAATCAGAAGCAGAAAGAGAAGCAGAAACAGAAGGAGAACAAGAAAGAGAAGCAGGAAAATCAGAAGAAGCAGAAGCAGAAGCAGAAAGAGAAGGAGAAGCAGAAGTAGAAACAGAAGAAGAAGAAGCAGAAGAATCAGAAGCAAAAGAAACAGAAGAAGGAGAAGAGCAGAAGCAGAAGCAGAAGGAGAAGCAGAAGCAGAAGGAGAAGGAGAAAGAGAAGCAGGAGAAACAAAAGAAGCAGAAGCAGAAGCAGTGGGAGAAGGAGAAGAAGGAAAAGGAGAAGGAGCAGCAGAAGGAGAAGCAGAAGCAGAAAGAGAAGCAGAAAAAGAAGGAGAACAATAAGGAGAAGCAGGAGAATCAGAAGAAGCAGAAGTAGAAGCAGAAAGAGGAGAAGTAGAATCAGAAGAAACAGAAGAAGAAGAAGCAGAAGAAACAGAAGCATAAGAAACAGAAGAAAAAGAAGAGCAGAAGCAGAAGCAGAAGGAGAAGCAGAAGCAGAAGGAGAAGCAGAAGAAGGAGAAGGAGAAGGAGAAGCAGAACGAGAAGCAAGAGAAGCAGAAGCAAGGGAAGCAGAAACAGAAGAAACAGAAGAAGGAGAAGAAGCAGAAGCAGAAGAAGCAGAATCTTGAGAAGCAGAAGGAGAAGCAGAAGGAGAAGCAGAAGCAGAAAGACAATCAAAAGCAGAAGGAGAAGCAGAAGAAGTAGAAGCAGTAGCAGTTGTAGCATAAGCAGAACGAGAAGCAGAAGGAAAAGCAGAAGAACAAGAAGGAGAAGGAGAAACAGAAGGAGAAGCAGAAGGAGAAGCAGAAATAGAAGCAGGTAAAGCAGAAGAAGAAGAAGCAGAAGGAGAATCAGAAGGAGAAGCAGAAGAAGGAGAAGGAGAAGCAGAAGCAGAAGAAGATGCAGAAGGAGAAGCAGGAGAAGCAGAAGCAGAAGGAGAAGCAGTAAAAGCAGAAGAAGCAGAAGCAAAAGGAGAAGCAAAAGAAGGAGAAGGAGAAGTAGAGGCAGAAGAAGAAGCATAAGGAGAAGCACAAGCAGAAGGAGATGCAGAAGAAGCAGGAGAAGCAGAAGAAGCAGAAGCTGAAGAAGAAGAAGCAGTAGGAGAAGGAGAAAGAGGAGAAGCAGAAGCAGAAGGAGAAGCAGAAGCGGAATGAGAAGCAGAAAGAGAAGCAGGAGAAGCGCAAGAAGCAGAAGCAGGAGAAGCCGAAAGAGAAGAAGCAGAAGAAGCAGAATCAGAAGCAGAAGTAGAAGCAGAAGCAGAAGAAGAAGCAGCAGAAGAAGTAGAACCAGAAATTCAGGCAGGAGAAACAGAAGAAGCAGAAGCAGAAACAGAAGGCGAAGCAAAAAGAGAAGCAGAAGGAGAAGTAGAAGAAGCAGCAGAAGGAGAAGCAGCAGAAGAAGCAGAAAAACAAGCAGGAGAAGCAGAAGCACAAAGAGAAGTAGAAGCAGAAGGAGCAGAAGCAGAAGAAGCAGTCGAAGCAGAAGAAGCAGAAGCAGGAGAAGCAGAAGCAGAAGATAAAGAAGAAGCATAAGAAGCAGAAGCAGAGGGAGAAACAGAAGAAGGAGAAAGAGCAGCAGAAGGTGAAGCAGAAGGAGATGCAGAAGCAGAAAGAGAAGCAGAAACAGAAGGAGAAGAAGAAGGAGAAGTTGGAGAATCAGAAGAAGCAGAAGCAGAAGCAGAAAGAGAAGGAGAAGAAGGAGAAGGAGAAGCAGAAGGAGAAGGACAAGCAGGAGAAGCAGAAGAAGCAGAAGCGGGAGAAGCAGAAGAAGAAGAAGAAACAGAAGAAAGAGAAGGAGCAGAAGGAGAAGCAGAAGCAGAAGGAGAAGCAGAAAGAGAAGCAGAAGAAGCTGTAGCAGGAGAAGCAGAAGCAGAAGAAACAGAAGAAGCCCAAGAAGCAGAAGGAGAACCTGAAGCAGAAGGAGAAGCAGAAGCAGCAGAAGCTAGAAAAGCAGAAGCAGAAGAAACAGAACAAGCAGAAGAAGCAGAAGCAGAACGAGAAGCAGAAGAAGAAGGAGAAAGAGAAGGATTAGGAGTAGGAGGAGCAGAAGGAGAATCAGAAGCAGAAAGAGAAGCAGAAGGAGAAGCAGAAGGAGTAACAGAAGAAGCAGAAGCAGGAGAAGCAGAAGCAGAATGAGAAGCACAAGAAGGAGAAATTGAAGGAGAAGGAGAATGAGACGGAGAAGCAGAAAGAGAAGTAGGAGAAGCAGAAGAAGAAGAAGCAGGAGAAGCAGAAGCAGAAGAAAGAGAAGAAGGAGAAGAGCAGAAGCAGAAACAGACGGAGAAGCAGAAGCAAAAGGAGAAGCAAAAGAACCAGAAGCTGAAGAAGAAGAAGAAGAAACAGAAAAAGAAGAAGAAGCAGAAGAAGAAGCAGCAGGAGAAGCAGAAGAAGAAGAAGGAGAAGGAGCAGCAGAAGGAGAAGCAGAAGCAGAAAGAGAAGCAGAAACAGAAGGAGAACAAGAAGTAGAAGCAGAAGGAGAAGCAAAAAGAGAAGCAGAAGGAGAAGTAGAAGAAGCAGCAGAAGGAGAAGCAGCAGAAGAATCAGAAAAACAAGCAGGAGAAGCAGAAGCAGAAAGAGAAGAAGAAGCAGTAGAAGCATAAGAAGCAGAAGCAGGAGAAGCAGAAGCAGAAGCTAAAGAAGAAGCATAAGAAGCAGAAGCAGAGGGAAAAACAGAAGAAGGAGAAAGAGCAGCAGAAGGTGAAGCAGAAGGAGATGCAGAAGCAGAAAGAGAAGCAGAAACAGAAGGAGAAGAAGAAGGAGAATTTGGAGAATCAGAAGAAGCAGAAGCAGAAGCTGAAAGAGAAGGAGAAGAAGGAGAAGGAGATGCAGAAGGAGACGGACAAGCAGGAGAAGCAGAAGAAGCAGAAGCGGGAGGAGCAGAAGAAGAAGAAGAAGAAGAAGAAGAAGAAGAAGAAGAAGAAGAAGAAGAAGAAGAAGAAGAAGAAGAAGAAGAAGAAGAAGAAGAAGAAGAAGAAACAGAAGAAAGAGAAGGAGCAGAAGGAGAAGCAGAAGCAGAAGGAGAAGCAGAAAGAGAAGCAGAAGAAGCAGTAGCAGGAGAAACAGAAGCAGAAGAAACAGAAGAGGCCCAAGAAGCAGAAGGAGAACCTGAAGCAGAAGAAGCAGAAGCAGCAGAAGCAGGATAAGCAGAAGCAGAAGAAACAGAACAAGCAGAAGAAGCAGAACGAAAAGCAGAAGAAGAAGAAGGAGAAAGAGAAGGAGTAGGAGTAGGAGGAGCAGAAGGAGAATCAGAAGCAGAAAGAGAAGCAGAAGGAGAAGCAGAAGGAGAAACAGAAGAAGCAGAAGCAGGAGAAGCAGAAGCAGAAGCAGAATGAGAAGCACAAGAAGGAGAAATTGAAAGAGAAGGAGAACGAGACGGAGAAGCAGAAGGAGAAGTAGGAGAAGCAGAAGAAGAAGAAGCAGGAGAAGCAGAAGCAGAAGAAACAAAAGAAGGAGAAGAGCAGAAGCAGAAACAGACGGAGAAGCAGAAGCAAAAGGAGAAACAGAAGAAGCAGAAGAAGAAGAAACAGAAGCAAAAGAAACAGAAGAAGAAGAGCAGAAGCAGAAGGAGAAGCAGAAGCAGAAGGAGAAGCAGAAAGAGAAGCAGGTGAAGCAGAAGAAGTAGCAGCAGGAGATGCAGAAGAAACAGGAGAAGCCGAAGAAGCAGAAGCAGAATCTGAAGCAGAAGGAGAAACAGAAGAAGCACAATCTAAAGCATAAGCAGAAGAAACAGAAATAGTAGAATAAGCAGAAGCAGAAGCAGCAGGAAAAGCAGAAGAAGAAGATGGGGAAGGCGAAAGAGGAATATTAGGAGTAGGAGAAGCAAAAGGATAAGCAGAAGCAGAAAGAGACGCAGAAGGAGAAGCAGCAAGAGAAGTAGGAGAAGCAGGAGAAGCAGAAGCAGGAGAAGCAGAATAAACAGAAGACGCAGAAGCAGAATGAGAAGCAGAAGGAGAAATTGAAGCAGAAGCAGAAGCAGAAGGAGAAGCAGAAGCAGAAGAAGAAGCAGAAGAAGGAGAAGGACAAGGAGAAGGAGAAAGAGAAGCAGAAAGAGAAGCAGAAAGAGAAGCAGGAGAAGCAGAAGCTGGAGAAGCCGAAGCAGAAGAAACAAAAGAAGGAGAAGAAGCAGAAACAGAAGGAGAAGCAGAAACAGAAGGAAAAGCAGAAAGAGAAGCAGGAGAAGCAGAAGAAGCAGCAGCAGGAGAAGCAGAAGCAGAAGAAGCCGAAAAAGCAGAAGCAGAAGAATCCGAAAAAGCAAAAGCAGAACCTGAAGCAGAAGGAGAAGCAGGAGAAGCAGAAGAAGCAGAATCTGGAGAAGCAGAAGGAGAAGCAGAAGCAGAAAGAGAAGCAAAAGCAGAAGGAGAAGCAGAAGAAACAGAAGAAGCAGAGGCAGTATCAGAAGAAGCAGAAGATTCAGAAGCAGAAGGAGAAGCAGAAGGAAAAGCAGAAGAACTAGAAGGAGAAGGAGAAGGAGAAACAGGAGTAGAAGCAGAAAGAGAAGCAGAAGAAGGAGCAGTAGAAGGAAAAGCGGCAGGAGAAACAGAAAGAGCAGCAGAAGGAGAAGCAGGAAATGCAGAAACAGGAGAAAAACAAGCAGAAGAAACAGGAGAAGGACAAGAAGCAGAAGCAGAAGGAGAAGCAGAAAGAGAAGGAGGGGAAGCAGAAGAAGCAGAAGCAGGAGAAGCAGAAGCATAAGAATCCGAAGAAGCAGAAGCAGAAGCTGAAGCAGAAGGAGAAGCAGGAGAAGCAGAAGAATCAGACTCTGGAGAAGCAGAATGAGAAGCAGAAGGAGAAGCAGAAGCAGAAAGAGAATCAAAAGCAGAAGGAGAAGCAGAAGGAACAGAAGAAGTAGAAGCAGTAGCAGTTTTAGCAGAAGCAGTAGGAAAAGCAGAAGGAAAAGCAGATATACAAGAAGGAAAAGGAGAAACAGAAGGAGAAGCAGAAGGAGAAGCAGAAAGAGAAGCAGGTAAAGCAGAAGAAGAAGCAGAAGGAGAATCAGAAGGAGAAGCAGAAGAAGGAGAAGGAGAAGCAGAAGAAGATGCAGAAGGAGAAGCAGGAGAAGCAGAAGCAGAAGGAGAAGCAGGAAAAGCAGAAGAAGCAGAAGCAAAAGGTGAAGCAAAAGAAGGAGAAGGAGAAGCAGAGACAGAAGAAGAAGCATAAGGACAAGCACAAGCAGAAGGAGATGCAGAAGGAGAATCAGGAGAAGCAGAAGAAGCAGAAGCTGAAAGAGAAGCAGAAGTAGGAGAAGGAGAAGGAGGAGAAGCAGAAGCAGAAGGAGAAGCAGAAGCAGAATGAGAAGCAGAAAGAGAAGCAGGAGGAGGACAAGAAGCAGAAGCAGGAGAAGCCGAAAGAGTAGAAGCAGAAACAGAAGCAGAAGGAGAAGCAGAAGCAGAAGGAGAAGCAGCAGAAGAAGTAGAACCAGAAATTCAGGCACGAGAAACAGAAGAAGCAGAAGCAGAAGGAGAAGCAAAAAGAGAAGCAGAAGGAGAAGTAGAAAAAGCAGCAGAAGAAGCAGAAAAACAAGCAGGAGAAGCAGAAGCAGAAAGAGAAATAGAAGCAGAAGAAGAAGCAGTAGAAGCAGAAGAAGCAGAAACAGGAGAAGCAGAACCAGAAGAAAAAGAGGAAGCATAAGAAGCAGAAGCAGAGGGAGAAACAGAAGAAGGAGAAGGAGCAGCAGAAGGTGAAGCAGAAGGAAATGCAGAAGCAGAAAGAGAAGCAGAAATAGAAGAAGAAGAAGGAGAAGTTGGAGAATCAGAAGAAGCAGAAGCAGAAAGTGAAGCAGAAGAAGGAGAAGGACAAGCAGGAGAAGCAGAAGAAGCAGAAGCGGGAGAAGCAGAAGAAGAAGAAGAAACAGAAGAAGGAGAAGGAGCAGAAGGAGAAGCAGAACCAGAAGGAGAAGCAGAAAGAGAAGCAGAAGAAGCAGAAGAAGCAGTAGCAGGTGAAGCAGAAGAAACAGAAGAAGCCGAAGAATCAGAAGGAGAACCTGAAGCAGAAGGAGAAGGAGAAAGAGAAGGATTAGGAGTAGGAGGAGCAGAAGCAGAATAAGAAGCAGAAAGAGAAGCAGAAGAAGAAGCAGAAGGAGAAACAGAAGAAGCAGAAGCAGGAGAAGCAGAAGCAGAAGCAGAATGAGAAGCACAAGAAGGAGAAATTGAAGGAGAAGGAGAAAGAGACGGAGAAGCAGAAGGAGAAGTAGGAGAAGCAGAAGAAGAAGAAGCAGGAGAAGCAGAAACAGAAGAAGCAGAAGGAGAAGAGCAGAAGCAGAAGGAGAAGCAGAAGGAGAAGCAGAAGAAGCAGAAGCTGAAGCAGAAGAAGAAGAAACAGAAAAAGCAGAAGAAGCAGAAGAAGAAGCAGCAGGAGAAGCAGAAGAAGAAGAAGGAGAAGGAGAAAGAGAAGGATTAGGAGTAGGAGAAACAGAAGGATAAGCAGAAGCAGAAAGAGAAGGAGAATGAGAAGGAGAAGCAGGAGAAGCAGAAGAAGCTGAAGCAGGAGAAGCAGAAGCAGAAGAAACATAGGAAGGAGAAGAAGAAGAAGGAGAAGCAGAAACAGAAGGAAAAGCAGAAAGAGAAGCAGGAGAAGCAGAAGAAGCAGCAGCAGGAGAAGCAGAAGCAGAAGAAGCAGAAGCAGAACCTGAAGCAGAAGGAGAAGCAGGAGAAGCAGAAGAAGCAGAATCTGGAGAAGCAGAAGGAGAAGCAGAAGCAGAAAGAGAAGCAAAAGCAGAAGGAGAAGCAGAAGGGGAAGCAGAAGAAACAGAAGAAGCAGAGGCAGTAGCAGAAGAAGCAGAAGATGCAGAAGCAGAAGGAGAAGCAGAAGGAAAAGCAGAAGAACGAGAAGGAGGAGTAGGAGAAACAGAAAGAGAAGCAGAAAGAGAAGCAGAAGAAGGAGCAGGAGAAGGAAAAGCAGCAGGAGAAGCAGAAAGAGCAGCAGAAGGAGAAGCAGT
>NW_012291441.1:0-979 GCF_000151885.1 Dipodomys ordii | reverse complement strand
GAATGCGCCAAAAAGATGATGTGAATGACAGCAATCTAAGGTCTGTGTAGGGGGACGTGGTACAAAGTGGGAGGCGGTGTGTTGTTGCAAGGGGAACCGAGGGCTATATACGTCGGGGGGGAGAAAAAAGAGAGTGAGACACTGAGCTGGGGGTATGTCTTTTCCCAGGGGTGGCTTGCCCGGGAAAGTCGCGGCCCCAGGAAAGACGATGAAAATTACCAGACCCCAGAGCGCGGTAAGGGGTGACATGACGGCGTTCGGGGGTGAAACAGTCCAGGCCACCGCCAGGACCAGCAGCAGTGACAGCCCTTGAGAATCTCCTCAGTGAGCGGCGCTCGTCTCCCGGGAGGCGGGAATGTAAGGGGGCCCAGCACCGTCCATCCTGGGGCGCCCCGTCCTCCCGGGCCCCGCCGCCGGCGCTGAGCCCCGCCCCGCCCCGCCCCGCAGGCCGCCCGCGCCCGCGCCCGCGCCCGCGCCCCGCGCCCCGCCATGGGCCGCCTCCTGCGCCACTTCACCGTGGTCGGCGACGACTACCGCGCCTGGAACGTCAACTACCAGCGGTGGGAGAACGAGGCCGAGGAGGAGGAGCCGCCCGAGCCGGAGCCGGGCCCGGGCCCCGCGGAGGAGGGCAGCGCCGCGGCCCCCGAGCCCGGCCCCGCGCCCGCGCCCGCGCCCGCGGCGCCCCGGGACTTCAGGAGCGCCCTGCGCAGGCTCTTCATCTCGCACCGGTTCCAGGTAGGAGAGCAGCGCGGCCGGCCCTGCCCCTGCCCGCCGCTCCGGGAGGCAGATGGGGCCGGGGCGGGGGGCGGGGGGCGGGGGCGGGCCCGTCCGGGGGGAATGGGTAAGTCAAACGTGGCCTGTTCCTTCAGTGGAATATTACTCGGCCATGAAAAGGAAGGAGTCACGGACTTGCACTGTATGTGGATGCCCTTAAACACAGGATGGCCTCGAGGCCGACCGCAAGGTTGCACACGGCGAC
>NW_012291440.1:0-6950 GCF_000151885.1 Dipodomys ordii | reverse complement strand
GTAGAGAGCAGCAGAGGAGAAAGCAGCAGAAGAAGCAGAAAAACAAGCAGGAGAAGCAGAAGCAGAAAGAGAAGTACAAGCAGAAGAAGCAGAAGCAGAAGAAGAAGCAGTAGAAGCATAAGAAGGAGAAGCAGGAGAAGCAGAAGAACAAGAAGCATAAGAAGCAGAAGCAGAAGCAGAGGGAGAAACAGAAGAAGGAGAAGGAGCAGCAGAAGGTGAAGCAGAAGGAGATGGAGAAGCAGAAAGAGAAGCAGAAACAGAAGGAGAAGAAGAAGGATTAGTTGGAGAATCAGAAG
Organism: Dipodomys ordii; assembly: GCF_000151885.1. Taxonomy (NCBI): domain Eukaryota; kingdom Metazoa; phylum Chordata; class Mammalia; order Rodentia; family Heteromyidae; genus Dipodomys; species Dipodomys ordii. The sequence goes on along the minus strand of NW_012291440.1, from coordinate 6,654 downwards.
AAGCAGAAGCAGAAAGAGAAGCAGAAGAAGGAGAAGGAGAAGCAGAAGCAGAGGAAAGGAAGGAGAAGCAGAAGAAGCAGAAGCGGGAGAAGCAGAAGAAGAAGAAGAAACAGAAGAAGGAGAAGGAGCAGAAGGAGAAGCAGAAGGAGAAGCTGAAAGAGAAGCAGAAGAAGCAGTAGCAGGAGAAGGAGAAGCAGAAGAAACAGAAGAAGCTGAAGCAGCAGAAGCAGGACCTGAATCAGAAGAAACAGAACAAGCAGAAGAAGCAGTAGCAGAAGCAGAACGAGAAGCAGAAGAAGAAGGAGAAGGAGAAAGAGAAGGATTAGGAGTAGGAAGAGCAGAAGGAGAATCAGAAGCAGAACGAGAAGCAGAAGGAGCAGCAGAAGGAGAAGCAGAAAGAGAAGCAGAAGAAGAAGCAGAAGAAGGAGAAGCAGAAGCAGAAGAAGATGCAGAAGGAGAAGCAGAAGCAGAAGAAGATGCAGAAGGAGAAGCAGGAGAAGCAGAAGAAGCAAAAGCAGAAGTAGAATCAGAAGAAACAGAAGAAGAAGCAGAAGAAACAGAAGCAAAAGAAACAGAAGAAGGAGAAGAGCAGAAGCAGAAGCAGAAGGAGAAGCAGAAGCAGAAGGAGAAGCAGATAGAGAAGCAGGAGAAGCAGAAGAAGCAGGAGAAGAAGAAGCAGAAGAAACAGGAGAAGCCGAAGAAGCAGAAGCAGAATCTGAAGCAGAAGGAGAAACAGAAGCACCACAATCTGAAGCAGAAGCAGAAGAAACAGAAATAGTAGAATAAGCAGAAGCAGAAGCAGCAGGAGAAGCAGAAGAAGAAGATGGAGAAGGCGAGAGAGAAGGATTAGGAGTAGGAGAAGCCAAAGGATAAGCAGAAGCAGAAAGAGACGCAGAAGGAAAAGCAGCACGAGAAGTAGGAGAAGCAGGAGAAGCAGAAGCAGGAGAAGCAGAAGAAACAGAAGACGCAGAAGCAGAATGAGAAGAAGAAGGAGAAATTGAAGCAGAAGCAGAAGGAGAAGCAGAAGCAGAAGGAGAAGCATAAGAAGGAGAAGGAGAAGGAGAAAGAAAAGCAGAAAGGGAAGCAGAACGAGAAGCAGGAGAAGCAGAAGCAGGAGAAGCAGAAGCAGAAGAAACAGAAGAAGATGAAGAAGCAGTAGCAGAAGGAGAAGCAAAAACATAAGGAGAAGCAGAAAGAGAAGGTGCGGAAGCAGAAGAAGCAGAAGCAGGAGAAGCAGAAGCATAAGAATCCGAAGAAGCAGAAGCATAACCTGAAGCAGAAGGAGAAGCAGGAGAAGCAGAAGAAGCAGAATCTGCAAAAGCAGAAGGAGAAGCAGAAGCAGGAAGAGAACCAAAATCTGAAGGAGAAGCAGAAGAAACAGAAGATACAGAAGCAGTAGCAGAAGAAGCTGAAGATTTTGAAGCAGAAAAAGAAGCACAAGAAATAGCAGAAGAACGAGAAGGAGAAGGAGAAACAGAAGGAGAAGCAGAAGCAGAAAAAGAATCAGGAAAAGCAGAAGAAGTAGAAACAGACGGAGAAGCAGAAGAAGGAGAAGGAGAAGCAGAAAAAGAAGCACAAGGAAAAGCACAAGCAGAAGGAGATGCAGAAGGAGAAGCAGGAGAAGCAGAAAAAGCAGAAGCAGAAGGAGAAGAACTAAAGAGAAGAAGCAGAAGCGGGAGAAGCAGAAGTAGAAAGAGAAGCCGACGAAGAGAAGCAGAACGAGAAGCAGGAGAAGCAGAAGAAGCAGAAGCGGGAGAAGCAGAAGAAGAAGAAACAGAAGAAGGAGAAGGAGCAGAAGCAGAAGGAGAAGCAGAAGCAGAAGGGGAAGCAGAAAGAGAAGCAGGAAAAGCAGAAAAGCAGAAGAAGGAGGAGCAGAAGCAGAAGAATACGAAGAAGCTGAAGCAGAAGCAGAACCTGAAGCAGAAGGAGAAGCAGGAGAAGCAGAAGAAGCAGAATCTGGAGAACCAGAATGACAAGCTGAAGGAGAAGCAGAAGCAGAAAGAGAATCAAAAGCAGAAGGAGAAGCAGAAGAAACAGAAGAAGCAGAAGCAGTAGCAGTTGCAGCAGAAGCAGAAGGAGAAGCAGAAGGAAAAGCAGAAGAACGAGAAGGAGAAGGAGACACAGAAGCAGAAGCAGAAGGAGAATCAGAAGGAGAAGCAGAAGTAGCAGAAGGAGAAGCACAAGGAGAAGCAGAAGCAAAAGAAGCAGCAGAAGGAGAAGCAGAAGCAGAAGAAGATGCAGAAGGAGAAGCAGAAGAAGCAGAAGCAAAAGGAGAAAGAGAAGGAGAAGAAGTAGAAGCAGAAGTAGAATCAGAAGAACCAGAAGAAGAAGAAGAAGAAGCAAAACAAACAGAAGAAGGAGAAGAGCAGAAGCAGAAAGAAAAGCAGAAGCAGAAGGAGAAGCAGAAAGAGAAGCAGGAGAAGCAGAAGAAGCAGGAGAAGCAGAAGCAGAAGAAACAGGAAAAGCCGAAGAAGCAGAAGCAGAATCTGAAGCAGAAGGAGAAACAGAAGAAGCACAATCTAAAGCAGAATCAGAAGAAACAGAAATAGTAGAATAAGCAGAAGTAAAAGCAACATGAGAAGCAGAAGAAGAAGACGGAGAATTCGAAAGAGAAGGATTAGGAGTAGGAGAAGGAACAGGATAAGCAGAAGCAGAAAGAGACGCAGAAGGAGAAGCAGCACGAGAATTAGGAGAAGCAGGAGAAGCAGAAGCAGGAGAAGCAGAAGAAACAGAAGACGCAGAAGCAGAATGAGAAGCAGAAGGAGAAATTGAAGCAGAAGCAGAAGCAGAAGGAGAAGCAGAAGCAGAAGGAGAAGCAGAAGAAGGAGAAGGAGAAGGAGAAGCTGAAAGAGAAGCAGAAAGAGAAGCAGAACGAGAAGCAGGAGAAGCAGAAGCAGGAGAAGCAGAAGCAGAAGAAACAGAAGAAGGAGAAGAAGCAGAAGCAGAAGGAGAAGCAGAAACAGAAGGAAAAGCAGAAAGAGAAGCAGGAGAAGCAGAAGAAGCAGCAGCAGGAGAAGCAGAAGCAGAAGAAGCCGAAGAAGCAGAAGCAGAACCTGAAGCAGAAGGAGAAGCAGGAGAAGCAGAAGAAGCAGAATCTGGAATAGCAGAAGCAGAAAGAGAAGCAAAAGCAGAAGGAGAAGCAGAAGGAGAAGCAGAAGAAACAGAAGAATCAGAGGCAGTAGCAGAAGAAGCAGAAGATGCAGAAGCAGAAGGAGAAGCAGAAGGAAAAGCAGAAGAACGAGCAGGAGAAGGAGAAGCAGAAGGAGAAGCAGAAAGAGAAGCAGGAGAAGGAGCAGGAGAAGGAAAAGCACCAAGAGAAGCAGAAATAGCAGCAGAAGGAGAAGCAGGAGATGCAGAAACAGGAGAAGCAGAAGCAGAAGCAGAAGAAACAGGAGAAGGACAAGAAGCAGAAGCAGAAGGAGAAGCAGAAACAGAAGGAGAAGCAGAAAGAGAAGGAGGGAAAGCAGAAGAAGCAGAAGCAGGAGAAGCAGAAGCATAAGAATCCGAAGAAGCAGAAGCAGAACCTGAAGCAGAAGGAGAAGCTGGAGAAGAAGAAGAAGAAGAATCTGGAGAAGCAGAATGAGAAGCAGAAGGAGAAGCAGAAGCAGAAAGAGAATCAAAAGCAGAAGGAGAAGCAGAAGAAACAGAAGAAGTAGAAGCAGTAGCAGTAGTAGCAGAAGCAGAACGAGAAGCAGAAGGAAAAGCAGAAGAACAAGAAGGAAAAGGAGAAACAGAAGGAGAAGCAGAAGGAGAAGCAGAAAGAGAAGCAGGTAAAGCAGATGAAGAAGAAGCAGAAGGAGAATCAGAAGGAGAAGCAGAAGAAGGAGAAGGAGAAGCAGAAGAAGATGCAGAAGGAGAAGCAGAAGAAGCAGAAGCAGGAGAAGAAGGAAAAGCAGAAGAAGCAGAAGCAAAAGGAGAAGCAAAAGAAGGAGAAGGAGAAGGAGAAGAAGAAGAAGAAGTTTAAGGACAAGCACAAGCAGAAGGAGATGCAGAAGGAGAAGCAGGAGAAACAGAAGAAGCAGAAGCTGAAGGAGAAGCAGAAGTAGGAGAAGGAGGAGGAGAAGCAGAAGCAGAAGGAGAAGCAGAAGCGGAATGAGAAGCAGAAAGAGAAGCAGGAGAAGCACAAGAAGCAGAAGCAGGAGAAGCCGAAAGAGAAGAAGCAGAAGAAGCAGAAACAGAAGCAGAAAGAGAAGCAGAAGCAGAAGGAGAAGCAGCAGAAGAAGTAGAACCAGAAATTCATGCAGGAGAAACAGAAGAAGCAGAGCAGAAGCAGAAGGAGAAGCAAAAAGAGAAGCAGAAGAAGTAGAAGAACCAGCAGAAGGAGAAGCAGCAGAAGAAGCAGAAATACAAGCAGGAGAAGCAGAAGCAGAAAGAGAAGTAGAAGCAGAAGAAGCAGAAGAAGAAGAAGAAGCAGTAGAAGCATAAGAAGCCGAAGCAGGAGAAGCAGAACCAGAAGAAAAAGAAGAAGCATAAGAAGCAGAAGCAGAGTGAGAAACAGAAGAAGGAGAAGGAGCAGCCGAAGGTGAAGCAGAAGGAGATGCAGAAGGAGAAAGAGAAGCAGAAACAGAAGGAGAAGAAGAAGGAGAAGTTCGAGAATCAGAAGAAGCAGAAGCAGAAAGAGAAGCAGAAGAAGCAGAAGTAGAAGCAGAAGGAGAAGCAGCAGAAGAAGCAGAAATACAAGCAGGAGAAGCAGAAGCAGAAAGAGAAGTAGAAGCAGAAGAAGCAGAAGAAGAAGAAGAAGCAGTAGAAGCATAAGAAGCCGAAGCAGGAGAAGCAGAACCAGAAGAAAAAGAAGAAGCATAAGAAGCAGAAGCAGAGTGAGAAACAGAAGAAGGAGAAGGAGCAGCCGAAGGTGAAGCAGAAGGAGATGCAGAAGGAGAAAGAGAAGCAGAAACAGAAGGAGAAGAAGAAGGAGAAGTTGGAGAATCAGAAGAAGCAGAAGCAGAAGCAGAAAGAGAAGCAGAAGAAGGAGAAGGAGAAGCAGAAGGAGAAGGACAAGTAGGAGAAGCAGAAGAAGCAGAAGCGGGAGAAGCAGCAGCAGCAGAAGAAGAAACAGAAGAAGGAGAAGGAGCAGAAGGAGAAGCAGAAGCAGAAGGAGAAGCAGAAAGAGAAGCAGAAGAAGCAGTAGCAGGAGAAGCAGAAGCAGAAGAAACAGAAGAAGCCCAAGAACCAGAAGGAGAACCTGAAGCAGAAGGAGAAGCAGAAGCAGCAGAAGCTGGAAAAGCAGAAGCAGAAGAAACAGAACAAGCAGAAGAAGCAGAAGCAGAACGAGAAGCAGAAGAAGAAGAAGGAGAAAGAGAAGGATTAGGAGTAGGAGGAGCAGAAGCAGAATAAGAAGCTGAAAGAGAAGCAGAAGGAGAAGCAGAAGGAGAAACAGAAGAAGCAGAAGCAGGAGAAGCAGAAGCAGAAGAAGATTGAGAAGCACAAGAAGGAGAAATTGAAGGAGAAGGAGAATGAGACGGAGAAGCAGAAGGAGAAGTAGGAGAAGCAGAAGAAGAAGAAGCAGGAGAAGCAGAAGCAGAAGAAACAGAAGAAGGAGAAGAGCAGAAGCAGAAGGAGAAGCAGAAGCAGAAGGAGAAGCAGAAGAAGCAGAAGCTGAAGCAGAAGAAGAAGAAACAGAAAAAGCAGAAGAAGCAGAAGAAGAAACAGCAGGAGAAGCAGAAGAAGGAGAAGGAGAAAGAGAAAGATTAGGCGTAGGAGAAATAGAAGGATAAGCAGAAGCATTAAGAGAAGGAGAAGGAGAAGCAGGAGAAGCAGAAGGAGCAGAAGCAGGAGAAGCAGAAGCATAATGAAAGGCAGAAGAAGGAGAAATTGAAACAGAAGAAGATGCAGAAGGAGAAGCAGAAGCAGTAGTAGAAGCAGAAGAAGGAGAAGGAGAAGGAGAAGCATAAAGAGAAACCGAAGGAGAAGCAGGAGAAGCAGACTCAGAAGAAATAGAAGATGGAGAAGAAGCAGAAGCAGAAAGAGAAGCAGAAACAGAAGGAGAAGCAGAAATAGAAGCAGAAGAAGCCGAAGAAGCAAAAGGAGAACCTGAAGCAGAAGGAGAAGCTGGAGAAGCAGAAGAAGAAGAAAATGGAGAAGAAGAAGGAGAACCAGAAGGAGGAGCAGAAGCAGAAAGAGAAGCAAAAGCAGAAGGACAAGCCGAAGAAACAGAAGAAGCAGAAGCAGTAGCAGAAGAATCTGAAGATGCAGAAGCAGAAAGAGAAGCAGAAGGAATAGCAGAAGAACGAGAAGGAGAAACAGAAGGAGAAGCAGAAGGAGAAGCAGGAAAAGAAGAAGAAGCAGAAGCAGACGGAGAAGCAGAAGAAGGAGAAGGAGAAGCAGAAGCAGAAGAAGAAGCACAAGGAAAAGCACAAGCAGAAGGAGATGCAGAAGGAGAAGCAGGAGAAGCAGAAGAAACAGAAGGAGAAGAAGCAGAATCAGAAGAAGCAGAAGCAGAATCAGAAGAAGCAGAAGCAGAAATAGAAAGAGAAGCCGACGAAGAGAAGCAGAACGAGAAGCAGGAGACAGAAGAAGCAGAAGCGGGAGAAGCAGAAGAAGAAGAAACAGAAGAAGGAGAAGGAGCAGAAGGAGAAGCAGAAAGAGAAGCAGGAAAAGCCGAAGAAGCAGAAGCAGGAGAAGCAGAAGCAGAAAACAGGAGAAGGGCAAGAAGCA
>NW_012291439.1:0-9272 GCF_000151885.1 Dipodomys ordii | reverse complement strand
TCAACATAGCAGGGGACACAGAGAGGACACAGCGGGACACAGCGAGACACAGCGGGACACAGCGTGGACACAGCAGTTCACACAGCGGGACATAGCGGGGGACACAGCTGGGGACACAACGGGACACAACGGGGGACACAGCGAGGACACAGCGGGACACAGCGGGACAAGTGGGGGACACAGCGGGACCCAGCAGGAGACCCAGCGAGGACACAGCAGGACACAGCGGGGGACACAGGGGGACACAGCGGGGAACACAGCGGGGGACACAGCAGGACACAGCGGGGAACACAGCGAGGACACAGCGTGGACACAGCGGGACACAGCGTCGATACAGCGGGCACACAGAGTTACACAGCGTGGTACACAGCGGAGGACACAGTGGGACACAGTGGGCTACCCAGTGAGGACACAGCGGGAACAACAGGGGACACAACGAGGACACAGCGGGAGACACAGCGGGGGACATAGCGGGACACAGTGGGGAACACAGCGAGGACACAGTGGGACACAGCGGGACACAGCGTCGATACAGCGGGGACGCAGCGTTACACAGCGTGGTACACACTGTGGACACAACGGACACAGTGGGGGCACAGCCGGACACAGCGGGACACAGTGGGAACCAGCGGGGACAAAGCATGAGACACAGCGGGGGCAGAGAGGGAGACAGCAGGGGACACAGCGAGGAAACAGCGGGACACAGCGGTGACACAGCGGGGACTCAGCGGGGGACACAGCGGGGGACAAAGCGGGACAACACGGGACACAGTGTGACACAGTGGGACACAGCGGGGACACTGCAGGGGCACAGCGGGACAAAGGGGGCGACACAGTGAGACACAGCGGGGGACACAGCGGGGGACAGCAGGGGACAGAGAGGGGACACAGCGGGACACAGCAGGGGACACAGAGGGGTACACAGCGGGACACAGCCGGAAACACAGCGCGGACACAGTGGGACACACCGGGACACAGCGTCAATACAGCGGGGACAGAGAGGGTCACAGCAGGGAAACAGCGGGACACAGCGGGACACAGCGGGGGACACAGCGGGACACAGCGGGGACACAGCGGGACACAGCGGGACACAGCGGGGGACACAGCGGAACACAGCGTGGGACACAGCGAGGACACAGCAGGACACAGCGGAACACAGCGGCGACACAGCAGGGCCACAGCAGGGACACTGCGGGGACACAGCGGGGGACACAGCGGGACACAACGGGGAACACAGCGAGGACACAGCGGGACCCAGCAGGACACAGCGTCGATACCGTGGGGACCCAGCAGGACACAGCGGGGTACACAGCTGGGGACACAAAGGGACACAGTGGGGGACACAGCGAGGACAAGCGGGACACAGCGGGACACAGCGAGGACACTGCGGGAACATAGCGGGACACAGCGGGAACACAGAGGGACACAGCGGGACACAGCTTGGGATACACGGAGGACACAGCTGGACACAGCGAGACACAGCGGGACACAGCGTGGACACAGCAGTACACACAGCGGGACATAGCGGGGGACACAGCTGGGGACACAACGGGACACAGCGGGGGACACAGCGAGGACACAGCGGGACACAGCGGGACACAGCGGGGGACACAGCGGGACCCAGCGGGAGACCCAGCGAGGACACAGCAGGACACAGCAGGGGACACAGGGGGACACAGCGGGGAACACAGCGAGGACACAGCGTGGACACAGCGGGACACAGCATCAATTAAGCGGGCACACAGAGTTACACAGCGTGGTACACAGCGGAGGACACAGTGGGACACAGTGGGCTACCCAGTGAGGACACAGCGGGAACAACAGGGGACACAAGGAGGACACAGCGGGGGACACAGCGGGGGACACAGTGGGACACAGTGGGGAACACAGGGAGGACACAGCGGGACACAGCGTCGATACAGCGGGGACGCAGCGTTACACAGCGTGGTACACACTGTGGACACAACGGGACACAGTGGGGGCACAGCCGGACACAGCGGGACACAGTGGACACAGCGGGGACAAAGCGTGAGACACAGCGGGGGCAGAGAGGGAGACAGCAGGGGTCACAGCGAGGAAACAGCGGGACACAGTGGTGACACAGCGGGGACTCAGCGGGGGACACAGTGGGACACAGCGGGGGACACAGCGGGACACAGCGGGGGACACTGCGGGACACAGTGTGGGACAGAGCGTGGGACACAGCGAGACACAGCGGGGACAAAGCTGGACACAGCGGGGTACACAGAGGGACACAGCAGGGACACAGCGGGGAAACAGCGTGACACAAAAGGACACAGCTGGACACAGCGGGGTACACAGCGGGACACAGCGGGCACACAGCGGGGACACAGCGGGACAAAGCGGGGACACAGCGGGACACAGTCGGACACAGTGGGACACAGCGGGGAACACAGCGGTACACAGCGGGGAACCCAGCGAGGACACAGCGGGACACAGCGGGAAACACTGCGAGGTTACAGCGGGGGACAAAGCGGGACAACACAGGACACAGTGTGACACAGTGGGACACAGCGGGGACACTGCAGTGGCACAGCGGGACAAAGCGGGCGACACAGCGAGACACAGCGGGGGACACAGCGGGGACCAGCAGGGGACAGAGAGGGGACACAGAGGGACACAGCGGGGGACACAGAGGGGTACACAGCGGGACACAGCCGGAAACACAGCGCGGACACAGCGGGACACACCGGGACACAGCGTCAATACAGCGGGGACAGAGAGGGTCACAGTAGGGACACAGCGGGACACAGCGGGACACAGCGGGGGACACAGCGGGACACAGCGGGGACACAGCGGGACACAGCGGGACACAGCGGGGGACACAGTGGAACACAGCGTGGGACACAGCGAGGACACAGCAGGACACAGCGGGACACAGCAGCGACACAGCAGGGACACAGCGGGGACACAGCGGGACACAACGAGGAACACAGCGAGGACACAGCGGGACCCAGCAGGACACAGCGTCGATACAGTGGGGACACAGCAGGACACAGCGGGGTACACAGCTGGGCACGCAAAGGGACACAGCGGGGGACACAGCGAGGACAAGCGGGACACAGCGGGACACAGCGAGGACACTGCGGGAACATAGCGGGACACAGCGGGGTACACAGAGGGACACAGCGGGACACAGCTTGGGATACACGGAGGACACAGCTGGACACAGTGGGGGACACATCGAGGACACAGCGGTACAGTGGGGTGCGGGATACAGCGGGGGACACAGCGGGGGACACAGCGAGGACACAGCGGGACACAGTTGTGACACAGGGGGGACTCAGTGGGGGACACAGCGGGGGACAAAGCAGGACACCACGGGACAGTGTGACACAGCGGGACACAGCGGTGACACTGCACGGACACAGCGGTACAAAGCAGGGGACACAGCGGGGGACAAAGCGGGACAACACGGAACACAGCGGGTCACAGCGGGAAACAGCGGTGACCCTGTGGGGACACAGCGGAACCCAGTGGGGGACACAGCGTGACAAAGCAGGGACTCACCTGGGGACACAGCGAAGGACAAACTGGGACACCACGGGACACAGTGGGACACAGCGGGACACAGCGGGGACACTGCGGGAACATAGCGGGACACAGCGGGGGATACAGGGGGACACAGAGGGACATAGCAGGGACAGAGCGGGACACAGCGGGACACAGTGGGGGACACAGCGGAACACAGCGGGGGACAGAGCGAGGACACAGCGGGACTCAGCGGGGGACACAGCGAGGACACAGGGGGGGACACAGCGGGGGACACAGCGGGACACAAAGGGGAACACAGCGTGGACCCAGCGGGACCCAGCGGGACACAGCATCGATACAGCGGGCACACAGCGTTACACAGCGTGGTACACAGCTGTGGACACAACGGGACACAGTGGGGGACACAGCGAGGACACAGCTGGACACAGCGGAACACAGCGGGAGACAAAGCGGGACACAGTGGGGGACACAGTGAGGACAGAGAGGGACACAGCGGCGACACAGAGGGACGCAGCTGGGGACACAGCGTGGGACAAAGTGGGACACCACGGGACACAGTGTTACAAAGCGGGACACAGCGGGGACACTGCGGGACACAGGAAGATAAAGCGGGGGACACAGCGGGACACAGCGGGCGACAGTGGGGGACAGCGGGGGACACAGCGGGACACAGTGGGCTACCCAGTGAGGACACAGCGGGACACAACAGGGGACACAGCAAGGACACAACGGGGGACACAGCGGGGGACACAGCGGGACACAGTGGAGAACACAGCGAGGACACAGCGGGACACAACGGGACACAGCGTCGATACAGCGGGGAGGCAGCGTTACACAGCGTGGTACACACTGTGGACACAACGGGACACAGTGGGGGCACAGCGGGACACAGCAGGACACAGTGGGACACAGCGGGGACAAAGCGTGAGACACAGTGAGGGACAGAGAGGGAAACAGCAGGGGACACAGCTAGGAAACAGCGGGACACAGCGGTGACACAGCGGGGTCTCAGCGGGGGACACAGTGGGACACAGCGGGGGACACAGCGGGACACAGCGGGGGACACTTCGGGACACAGTGTGGGACAGAGCGTGGGACACAGCGAGACACAGAGGGGACAAAGCTGGACACAGCGGGGTACACAGAGGGACACAGCAGGGACACAGCGTGGAAACAGCGTGACACAAAAGGACACAGATGGACACAGCGGGATACACAGCGGTTCACAGCGTGCACACAGCGGGGACACAGCGGGACACAGCGGGGACACATTCGGACACAGCGGGACACAGCGGGGGACACAGCGGGACCCAGCGGGGGACCCAGCGATGACACAGCGGGACACAGCGGTGGACACAATGGGGGACACAGCGGGACACAGCGGGGAACACAGAGAGGACACAGCGGGACACAGCGGGAAACACTGCGAGGTCACAGCGGGGGACAAAACGGGACAACACGGGACACAGTGTGACACAGTGGGACACAGCGGGGACACTGCAGGACACAGCGGTGGACAAAGCGGGCGACACAGTGAGACACAGCGGGGGACACAGCGAGGACACAGCGGGACACAGCGGGAAACACTGCGAGGTCACAGCGGGGGACAAAACGGGACAACACGGGACACAGTGTGACAGAGTGGGACACAGCGGGTCACTGCAGGGGCACAGCGGGACAAAGCGGGCGACACAGTGAGACACAGCGGGGGACACAGCGGGGGACAGCAGGGGACAGAGAGGGGTTGTCAGCGGGACACAGCCGGGAACACAGCGCGGACACATTGTGACACACCGGGACACAGAGTCAATACAGTGGGGACAGAGAGGGTCACAGCAGGGACACAGCGAGACACAGCGGGACACAGCGGGGGACACAGCGGGACACAGCGGGGACACAGCGGGACACAGCGGGACACAGCGGGGGACACAGCGGAACTCAGGGTGGGACACAGCGGGACATAGCGGGGAACACAGCGGGGGACACAGCGGGACACAGCGGGACACAGCGGGGGACACAGGGAGGACACAGCGGGACACAGCGGGGCACAGAGCGAGGACACATTGGGACACATTGGGACACAGCGGGATTCAGCGGGGGACACAGCAGTACACAGCGGGACAAAGCGGGACACAGCGGGGACACAGCAGAGACACAGCGAGGGACAGAGCGGGACACAGCGTTGACACAGCGAGGACTCAGCGGGGGACACATTGGGACACAGCGGGGGACACAGCGGGACACAGAGGGGGACAGAGCGGGACACAGTGGGGGACAGAGCGTGGGACACAGCGAGACACAGCGGGGACAAAGCTGGACACAGCGGGGTACTCAGAGGGACACAGCGGGGACGCAGCAGGGAAACAGCGTGACACAGCAGGACACAGCGGGACACAGCGGGGGACACATCGAGGACACAGCGGCACACAGCATGGGACACAGCAAGGACACAGTGGGACACAGCTGGAAACACAGCGGGACATAGCGGGGAACACAGCGGGGGACACAGGGAGGACACAGCGGGATACAGCGGGGGACAGAGCGAGGACACATTGGGACACAGCGGGATTCAGCGGGGGACACAGCAGTACACAGCGGGACAAAGCGGGACACAGCGGGGACACAGCAGAGACACAGCGGGAGACACAGCGGGACACAGCGGGGGACACAGGGATGACAGAGCAGGACCCAGCGGGACCCAGCGTGGATACAGCAGGAACCCAGTTGGACACAGCAGGACACAGCGGGGACACAGCAGGAGACACAGCGGGACACATTGCCGGACACAGCGGGACACAGCGGGGAACAAAGGGAGGACACAGCGGGACCCAGCGGGACCCAGCCTCGATACAGCAGGGACACAGCGGGACACAGTGGGGTAAACAGCTGGGGACACAGCGAGGACACAGCGGGACACAGCGGGGACACAGCAGGACACAGCGGGACACAGCGGGGGACACAGCGGAACACAGCGTGGGACACAGCGAGGACACAGCAGGACACAGCGGATACAGCGGCGACACAGCCGGGACACAGCAGGGACACAGCGGGGACACAGTGGGGACACAGCGGGGGACAGAGCGAGGACACATTGGGACACAGCGGGACACAGCGGGATTCAGCGGGGGACACAGCAGTACAAAGCGGGACAAAGCGGGACACAGCGGGGACACAGCAGAGACACAGCGGGGGAAACAGCGGGACACAGCGGGGGACACAGGGATGACAGAGCAGGACCCAGCGGGACCCAGCGTGGATACAGCAGGGACCCAGCTGGACACAGCGGGACACAGCATGGACACAGCAGTAGACACAGCGGGACACAGTGCCGGACAGAGCGGAACACAGCGGGGGACAAAGGGAGGACACAGCGGGACCCAGCGGGACCCAGCGTCGATACAGCAGGGACACAGCGGGACACAGTGGGGTACACAGCTGGGGACACAGCAAGGACACAGCGGGACACAGCGGGACACAGCGGGGACACTGCGGGAACATAGCAGGACACAGCGGGTACACAGCGGGACACAGCGGGACACAGCTGGGGACACAGCGGGGACACAGCGGGACACAGCGGAACACAGCGGGAGTCAAAGCGGGAGACAGCGGGGGACACAGCGAGGACACAGGGGGACATAGCGGTGACACAGAGGGGACTCAGCGGGGGACACAGCGTGGGACAAAGTGGGACACCACGGGACACAGTGTGACACAGCGGGACACAGGGACACAGCGGGAACACTGCGGGACACAGCAGGACAAAGCGGGGGACGCATCGGGACACAGCGGGACACAGTGGGGGACACAGCGGGGGACAGCGGAGACAGAGAGTGGCCACAGCGAGACAAAGCGGTGACACAGCTGGACACAGCGGGGTACACAGCGGGACACAGCGGGCACACAGCGGGGATACAGCGGGAAAGAGCGGTACACAGCGGGGGACACAGGGAGGACACAGCGGGACACAGCGGGGGACAGAGCGAGGACACATTGGGACACAGCGGGATTCAGCGGGGGATACAACAGTACACTGCGGGACAAAGCGGGACACAGCGGGGACACAGCGGGGACACAGCAGAGACACAGCGGGGGACAGAGCGGGACACAGCGGGGGACACAGGGATGACAGAGCAGGACCCAGCGGGACCCAGCGTGGATACAGCAGGGACCCAACTGGACACAGCGGGACACAGCGGGGACACAGCAGTAGACACAGCGGGACACAGTGTCGGATACAGCGGGAAACAGCGGGGGACAAAGGGAGGACACAGCAGGACCCAGCGGGACCCAGCGTCGATACAACAGGGACACAGCGGGACACAGTGGGGTACACAGCTGGGGACACAGCGAGGACACAGAGGGAGACAGCGGGGACAGAGCGGGACACAGCAGGACACAGCGGGGGACACAGCGGAACACAGAATGGGACACAGCTAGGACACAGCAGGAAACAGCGGGACACAGCGGCGACACAGCAGGGACACAGCAGGGACACAGCGGGGACACAGTGGGGGCACAGCGGGACACAGCGGGACACAGTGGGACACAGCGGGGACAAAGCGTGAGACACAGCGGGGGACAGAAAGGGAGACAGCAGGGGACTCAGTGAGGAAACAGCGGGACACAGTGGTGACAAAGCTGGGATTCAGCGGGGGACACAGTGGGACATAGCGGGGGACACAGCAGGACACAGCGGGGGACATTGCGGGACACAGCGGGGAACACTGCGGGACACAGCGGGGGACATTGCGGGACACAGTGTGGGACAGAGCGTGGGACACAGCGAGACACAGCGGGGACAAACAGGGACACCACGGGACACAGTGGGACACAGCGGGACACAGCGGGGACAGTGCGGGAACATAGCGGGACACAGTGGGGTACACAGCTGGACACAGCAGGACACAGCGGGACCCAGCGGGACACAGCGTCGATACAGCCGGGACACAGCGTTACACAGCAGGGTACACAGTTGGGGACACAGAGGGTCACAGTGGGGCACACAGCGGGACCCAGCGGGACACAGTGTCGATACAGCGGGCACACAGCGGGACACAGCGGGGTACACAGCTGGGGACACAATGGGACACAGCAGGGGACACAGCGAGGACACAGCGGAACACAGCGGGACACAGCTTGGGACACAGAGGGGACACAGCGGGACACAGCGGGGGACAGAGCGAGGACACAGCGGGATAGAGCGGGACACAGCGTGGGACAAAGTGGGAGACAGTGGGGGACACAGCGGGACACAGCGGGGGACACTGCGGAACACAGTGTGGGACAGAGCATGGGACACAGCAAGACACAGTGGGGACAAAGCTGGACACAGCGGGGTACACAGAGGGACAAGCAGGGACACAGAGGGAATCTGTGTGACACAAAAGGACACAGCTGGACACAGCGGGGTACACAGCGGGACACAGCAGGCACACAGCGGGGACACAGCGGGACACAGCGGGACACAGTGGGGACAGAGCGGGACACAGTCGGACACAACGGGTCACAGCGGGGGACACAGCGGGACACAGCGGGGGACACAGCGAGGACACAGCGGGACACAGCGGGGGACACAGCGAGGACACAGCGGTGGACACAACGGGGGACACAGCGGGACACAGCGGGGAACACAGCGAGGACACAGCGGGAAACAGCGGGACACAGCGTCGAAACAGAGGGGACTCAGCGGGGGACACAGCGGGGGACACAGCGGGGGACAAAGTGGGACACCACGGGACACAGTGTGACACAGCGGG